>NC_063191.1:35861892-35879392 GCF_017589495.1 Alosa alosa | reverse complement strand
TTCAATCCTAACATCTAAGTGGAACTCGATTACAACATGAAACACACCAATCTCAATGTTCCATTACTGAGCACCCATTTACTCCACAGAATTCCGAGACAAAGATTGTGTGATAAAGTCGGCCCCTGGCCTGGGCCTTCTCAGGGCGGCTGTTGTGACAGTTTAGCTTGAGCACACGTCAGCGCGCAGGAGTCCAGAGAGGAGAAGAGAGGGGTGGCTCAAGGAGCGCAGGCCTCAGAGATGGTGCAGATAGAGAGACAAAGCCAGCTCTGTGCTCTCGGCCCAGGCTATCAGAAACATCAGAGTGAGGTTACAAGGCATATGGGCCAGAAAGAGAGTGCGAGAGAGAGGGAGAGAGAGAGAGAGAGCAGTCTTTAAGAACACATCAACGTTTAGTTGAGGCCAAAGTCATGTTAAGAGAAAATGTTGGCCACATTTTGAGTCTACTGTCTCCCTGCTTTGAAACAATAGGCAGATAGAGATTTTAATTGATGTGAAAATAGACAGGCCATGGTAACATTTATGAATGCCAGTAAACTGAGCCTTCACAATAAAATGTATTGTTGTGGGATTATAATGAAGTCGTGACCGATAGCCATAGTGTGTTGATTACAGTAGTATTACTTCAAAGGTATCTACATCATTTGGTAATTAAATTATCACAAACTATATCCCCTATTTTTATAGACATAATCCAAAACTGATGTAATGTTATGGATTATATCGATACAAATTGGAGATAATTGATAGAATAGGTCATAGGGGTAGGTGATAGGTGGTGAACTATGATAGAAAACCAACATGCCAGTTCCCCTGAGAAATGAACCTCTCTACCCCTCTGAAACAGCACCTCAAAATGGTCTCTAATAAAGCAGTCTCTTCATGCTAGCTTTCACTCTGCCCTCTGTTATCACAGGCCTACCCACAAACATGTCTCGACTACAGTCATTCCCATTTGCATTCTATATATTTATTTATTTTTTATTTTTGCAAACTAGCTCAAGGGGTCAGAAACAATTGTATGCACAGATGCCTGTAATAGCTCGTAATTGCAGTGAGTAAGCTTCCACGACAGAATGCTGATTGAGAGGTGGTGAGTGAATGGTGACACTGAGAGTTGGAGAGACTGAGAGAGTTGAGCTGTGTAAGCACTCACAGACCCTACAAATTAGTGTCATTACACTAAACAGTGGTTGGAACTTCAGTGCACTGTTGCTGCCTCAGATTGCACTGGGATGGCAGCAGCGCTGGGCTGGCCAGGGATGTAGTGCTGAAATGAGAGGTGTGTGAGTGTGTGTGTGTGTGTGTGTGTGTGTGCAGGGATGTAGTCGTGAAATAAGAGGTGTGTGTGTGTGTGTGTGTGTGCAGGGATGTAGTGGTGAAATAAGAGGTGTGTGTGTGTGTGTGTGTGTGTGTGTGTGTGTGTGTGTGTGTGTGTGGTGTGTGCAGGGATGTAGTGGTGAAATAAGAGGTGTGTGTGTGTGTGCAGGGATGTAGTGCTGAAATAAGAGGTGTGTGTGTGTGTGTGTGTGTGTGTGTGTGTGCAGGGATGTAGTGGTGAAATAAGAGGTGTGTGTGTGTGTGTGTGTGTGTGTGTGTGTGTGTGTGTGTGCAGGGATGTAGTGGTGAAATAAGAGGTGTGTGTGTGTGTGTGTGTGTGTGTGTGTGTGTGTGTGTGTGCAGGGATGTAGTGCTGAAATAAGAGGTGTGTGTGTGTGTGTGTGTGTGTGTGTGTGTGCAGGGATGTAGTGGTGAAATAAGAGTGTGTGTGTGTGTGTGTGTGTGTGTGCAGGGATGTAGTGTGAAATAAGAGGTGTGTGTGTGTGTGTGTGTGTGTGTGTGTGTGAAATAAGAGGTGTGTGTGTGTGTGTGTGTGTGTGTGTGTGTGTGTGTGTGTGCAGGGATGTAGTGCTAAATAAGAGGTGTGTAAACTATGGATTCTGTGATCGCGGTAAGGTGGACTGCACCATGCGGTATCGGATTTTAAAAAAGGCATTCAGAACATCTTTGATGATGGTGGAGGTTATTGTCCAATGTTTATAACAATACCACAATACCAGTGGTATTAAATGGTTCCTAGAGATCCCTAGGGATCAATAAAGTATATCTATCTATCTATCTATCTAGAGTATTAATGAGTGTACATATTGTGAATGTAGATACACTAATTTTTGGATGTTACAAGTTGCAATTGGTGAATAAACTCTTTTGAGAGGTGGATAAACTCTAATAAGAGGTGGATAAACTCTATTTCTGAAATGTCAGAGGTGGATTAACTGTGTTTGCTTGTGTTTAGCCTCCACTACATCCCTGGCGCTGGCTGAACAGGCTCCCAATACTCTAGGCTGCACACGTATCACTCTCAACTTCATGAATGCAACATCCTCCTGCCCTCTGTCTTACCCCACCTTGTCTGTGTTGGGTTGCTCTTTGGTGTGTGAAGAAGATGATACAGCTGTTGGGAAGAACCTACGGTAATCTAAAATGGGCATCTCCGGGGGGAGAATCTGAGATGGCTGACATTGGTTCACCTGTATGATGAAGACTCACCTGTGGAGTTCACCTGTATGATGAAGACTCACCTGTGGAGTTGTTGGTTGATGAAGACTCACCTGTGGAGTTCACCTGTATGATGAAGATTCACCTGTGGAGTTCTTGGTTCACCTGTAAGATGAAGACTCACCTGTGGAGTTCTTAGCAGCTCTCATTTCTCCCTCTCCTCTTACTTAGCGGAGGAGACGGACTTATTAGCATATACACCTAGAGAAATAAAGCTGACACAAAAACGTGCCACATGAAGTGATTCTAGAAATCAAAACAGATTCATTTATCTTGTCGTAAAAGACGATCGCGACAGTGCGAATATGCACAAGTATTTATTTGACTTCTCAATGCAGTTTTTTCCAAAGCTGTAAATATATATATATATATATATATCAACATTCCAAAGAGTGACCAAAATACAAAGGAATTTTCAGAGCAAAGTGCTATTAAGCAATAAACAGTAGCCTATGATCATTTTACAGATTTGTTGGCATTTATAAAAATAATGTTTTACTACTGTTTTCTTATTTTTTATTTGTTCAGCTTTCATTTTTCTAGTTGTTTATCATATCACCGGTGGGTGAGAAAATGGTCAGTGTATACAATTGAGTCTAGACACATACCTATTGATCAGATGGACTGTATGTGTGCTTCTGTACATTAAAACACATAAACAAACACCCCCTTTTTGCTTCTATGCCAACCCTCACTGGAACCTTTCCCCAATAGATTCTTCTCCTCTCTGGCTTGCATGAGCTCAGGTCATTGAGGTCTGCAGGCCATAAATAGCAAATGCAAGTTCAAAACTCGTTAAATACAATAGAACATAAGTTGTTACAAATGTCTATCACAACATAAGATGATAATATATGTGTTACTATGGATTTATAACAAGTTATAATGCAGCGGTGACCGGGAACATAAAACTAGTGAACCGAAAACGAACACAACAGGAGGGTTAATTTTTTAAGGTATGACAAATGTTTATCTTTTTTCTTGAGAGCTTTTTCTCCAGATCAAGAGACAGATACATCCAATGTAGATCAGCATTTCGAATTCACTCGAGGTTCTCATAAGCAGCTGTTGTCCACAATCTCGCCACTAGATGGACTTGTTTCGCATGAAAATCGTTAAATCCGTTTGGTCACGAAGTTGGAGGTCATTTACTTGTTTAAACAATTCTCGTCATATCATGGATGCTCTGCTGTTAAATATTTTAGGACTGTTTTTATATGTAGCATATATGTTCGAACTGTTAACATAAGTGTGTCAGAAATGTGACACACTAATGTTTGCCTGAAAAAGGCCCTAAATAATTAAGAATAACCTAAACATAAAGCTCACAAGTTCTCACTCACGGATTTGCATTACAGCAAACACCAATTTGTGTTCGAAACAATTATGAATCATTAGAGAGAAACCTCTTAGTACAACAATATGACGTGGCTTATGTCAGCCTATATATGGAGATCAGCACGACCAAAACAAAGTAGGCTACATGTGTGTCTAAGAAATGTAGACTAATGAATAAATCGGTGACTAAATGTAAAGAATCGACCTCTTAACAACTTTCCCCATGCTTACATATGGTCAAACTGTTGAGGAATCAGACAATAAAATGTAATTTATATGTTAAATGTAGCTATATAGTAAATGTTTCTTACAAACTGTCTGTAACATATCTGTAACACACTGACAGCAATGCACAGAGCTCCAATGACCTTTCCTCTTCGTTGCTCTTGGTTTCTGGTCGACTGTGAGGGAAGCAAGTCTGCTACGGCATTCCAGACAAAATCCCGTGAAATCAAACAATAATGAAATTTTATCTAACTTTTCCCCAAGCGAACTGCTGGATGCAATAAGCCCGCCCCATCTGTGTCAGCAAATGGCCCAACTCACTGACGAAGTGAAGGGGAGTCTGAGGCGAAGGGGGAGATAGAGAAGAGGGGGAATCGGATTGAAAACAGATCACTACCAAGATCTCTCCACCGCATGTCTAAGAACAACTGGCGATTAAATCTGGCCCGTCGTCGTGAGTTTTGCTCATCAGATGAGCAAAATCAGATGACCAAAACACGCTATGCGTATTGTCTTTATGGAGCGCTGAACGGTTCCAAAAGTTTGCTGCCTGTAGTCTGATGGATTGTAAAAGTTAGCGCGATGCTTCGACCGCACTCAAGAGACTGAAATGAATGATGTAGCTAGGATATAAAACTTTGGTCAAGACTGTCAAACACTTCTGGCGAGTCGCACATTTGAGTTGTACTTCAAGTACGTGGATGGATTTTTTTCGACAAACTTCAGAAGGCATTTGGCGTTTCCTCAACCGACAGAAAAAGTACATTTCTGAGAGTTTGCGAATTTTACACGCTGAAGATACTTTGGACAAACTGAGCTGAGCACGCTTCAACAAGGTAAGATAAGACGGAAATGTTGAATTATTGTGTTTTGTGTGAGCTGTTGCTGTTTTTTTTAAAGTTTTACGAGTCTGTTTTGAATTTGATTGACGCCTACCATCTGCTTGAAACCAGTAATGTTGTGGTGTCTGTTAATAAGGGTGAAGTGAGTTAAGGTTCTCTAACCCTTATACAAAATAACTGCTGTTATGGGACAGAAAAAAAACTTGATTTCTGAAGTGCAGTGCAGTACAATCATATTTCAATGTCCAACATATTTTAACTGGCAAGCTAGTGCAGTACTATGTAGTGCAATCCAGTTTTTGATTGGCAAACTATTGCATTTCCTGCACATGAATGGCAAACAAATCCTCCAAAGCTGTAATTTTGATACTCAAACTGCGATTTTGACACGAGGTAGTGCAGCTATGTGTTTCAAGGGCATAATTTCAATACCAAGCGTATTTATGCGTACAGGACATGAGTAGGGTCAAGGCTTGGGCTTCCATTATCGTTGTATCTGCACTTTGAACTTACTTGATGTTGGAATGCAAAAAATCTATTCCAGGGCTGCAACTCAATCCATATGAGAGAATGATGTGGAAAATGTTCATTGTAAGCATCCCGTTATGTAAGCATCCTGTTAAAGTTAATGTGCGTGTGTACACTGATAGTGTTGCGGGATTCAACATAACACAATGATACAATGATATCAATATGCTGTAAACAAATTATGTCCATCTAAAACAGATCTGCACACGCGGTTAGTGCATTTGAGGCTCAAACACGAACATTAGAGGGCCTGATTAGAACTCCAAGGCTTTAATGCAGCACCAAATAGTAGGCCTAACAACAGAAGATTTTAAAGGAATTACTTTTTGGAGTTTACAGTGTGGCAGGCGAGTAAGCAGATGTAGATGCGCGTAACGGCAGCAGCGCTGCTCGTGAGCAGGTTGGAAAACAATCTCACGACAGGGAAAATGTTGGTTTTCGCAGGTCGCCATATGTGTTTGCTCACAGTTGTGCGTAAATCCCGTATAACAAAATGTCACTCACTTGCGTGGCGATTTGCACAGGCATGCCAACGCATCGAGCAAGTTTGTTCAGAGCACTCTTTCTCTCTCTCTCTCTCTCTCTCTCCGTAAATCTCTGGGGGTCACTAGGGATAACCCACTAATTGTTGAAAGGTTGCGGGCTTGCCAGTGGCTTTGCTGTTTGCTCTCCAAACCGAATGATCAACAAACACTTCATGCTTTTTTGTCCCGGCCTGACTTCTGCCATATTTACTGTGGAGGGGCTGTTTGTTCAGTCTCCTAAACAGTTCTAATGAGGTATAATGATCCCATCGCAGAACATAGTACCGTTGTTTATGTTTGCTACTTAGCCTCAGCGTTTGAATTTTTGGAAATGGTCAACAAAAAAGGCTAAGACCGCGCACGGAAGGGTAATTTCGGAGGCCTACTGGACAGTTACATTTCATTAAAGGCCGGACCGCGTGTTTCATTGTGATGGCTTGGAGTATATTGTACAGTATTACAAAAAAAATATATAATAATAATAATAATAAAAAAAATTATAATAATAAAAAAAATAAAATAAATATATATATATATATTCCCCCAATGTACTGAGTGCGGAGAGTTAAAAGTTCGCCTAATTTTATTTAGGCTACAAATTGGTCAAAGGTTTTGCTACCTCTAAACAAGTGTTTCTTCTGTTTAAGAGCATCAAACAGTAAGTGTGTGTTTGCGTGTGTATCCACTTAATGAAATGGCACTGCAAAGGCTGTTTTTCAAAAGTTCATATATCCCCTCCCTCCAAAATAGAAAGGGAGGAGGGTTGTGCGTGTGTGTGTGTGTCTGTGTGTGTGTGTGTTTCCTCTTTTCCATGCCTGCAAGTTTTGTAAGCATGCATGTTGTGTTTTTGTGCGTGTGTGAAGTTAAGGACTTTGAGTTTTATGTGTGTGTGTGAAAGAGTGAGCATATTTGTATGTTTTTCTCTGTGTGTGTGAAAAAGACAGAGATAGTTAAGAGAGACAGAAAGAGAGAGAGAGAGTGTGTGTGTGTGTGTGCGTGTGCATGTGTTGTGTTAAATCTAGTGTGATGCCCAGCAGAGGTCATTAGCATAAGAAGAGTGGTCTCAGTGCATGTGCCATTGTGTGCACTGAGAAGTGGCCGCGGTCAGGAGCTGCAGCCTTTGAATGGGACCTAAAGAAATGATGGCCTATTCACACTCCACTACACTGGGCTCAGAGGCCTGCAGACAGGGAGCAAACCCAGGGGACAGAGAGACGACCACGGTTGAGTCACTTTCATCTCTCTCTCTCTCTCTCTCTCTCTCTCTCTCTCTCTTGTGATGGCTTGGAGTATATTGAAAATAGCATTACAAAAAAAAAAATAATAATAATAATAAAAAAAAATTATAATAATAAAAAAATAAAATAAATATATATATATATATTCCCAATGTACTGAGAGGTGGAGGATTAAAAGTTCGCCTTTAATTTTATTTAGGCTACAAATTGGTCAAAGGTTTTGCTACCCTAAAACAAGTGTTTCTTCTGTTTAAGAGTTGATCAAACAGTAAGTGTGTGTTTATGGTGTATCCACTTAATGAAATGGCACTGCAAAGGCTGTTTTTCGTTCATATATCCTCCTCCAAAATAGAAAGGGAGGAGGGTTGTGCTGCAGGTAAGGTTCAGTGTGTGTGTGTTTCCTCTTTCCATGCCTGCAAGTTTTGTAAGCATGCATGTTGTGTTTTGAGGCGTGTGTGAAGTTAAGGACTTTGAGTTTTATGTGTGTGTGTGAAAGAGTGAGCATATTTGTATGTTTTTCTGTGTGTGTGAAAAGACAGAGATAGTTAAGAGAGACAGAAAGAGAGAGAGAGAGTGTGTGTGTGTGTGTGCGTGTGCATGTGTTGTGTTAAATCTAGTGTGATGCCCAGCAGAGGTCATTAGCATAAGAAGAGTGGTCTCAGTGCATGTGCCATTGTGTGCACTGAGAAGTGGCCGCGGTCAGGAGCTGCAGCCTTTGAATGGGACCTAAAGAAATGATGGCCTATTCACACTCCACTACACTGGGCTCAGAGGCCTGCAGACAGGGAGCAAACCCAGGGGACAGAGAGACGACCACGGTTGAGTCACTTTCATCTCTCTCTCTCTCTCTCTCTCTCTCTTTCTCTCTCTCCCTCTTTCCCGGAGCAGGCTTAATGCTCAGCCCACACTTTTTTCTCATGTCTCCTTCTGTCTGTCTATCTATCTATCTATCTATCTATCTATCTATCTACGTCAACTAATTTCCAACTTTAATTGTACTCACTAAATCGGTCTTTCCTCCTCTCTTTTAATGCAGTTTTCACTTTTCTTCCTTCTCTCTCTCTCTCTCTCTCTCCCTCAGTCGCCTTTTATATTGATCTGTGAGGTTCAGCTCAGGAATTCTGTGGACAATTTAATGAACCGAACACTGGAAAAGAGGTGGGCGGAAAGGAGGAAGGTAAAGACAGAGAGAGAGAGAGAGAGAGAGAGAGAGAGAGAGGGAGAGGAGAGAGAGAGAGAGAGAGAGAGGGAGAGAGAGGGAGGGGGACTTTTACTAAACAAATGTGTATGAACTGATGTGTGTATCATGGCCACATAGCTACTCATTTGTCTGTGGCTGGCCCATCACTGGCCCTGATGCGACCCAGACTCGCTAGCTGCTAATGAGGAGGCGATAGGAGGACCAGTCGGGCAGCCTGGGACACCCCCTGAGACAACTAGGAACAGGACAAGAAAAACACCAGCGCGACCTTAGAGTTGGGACAATGGCAACAATCTTTTGTCTTTTGATGCTTTTGTGGGCCTCACATACAGTTTGGGTTGAAGATGTTGCACAGAATTGTTAGGGTTATTTTATAGTAGAAAATAAAGATAGAAGAAGATGAGACTGTTGCCTGGTGAATCGGTTTATTTTTGTCACTGCATTTTAAGATGTTTATGCACATTGAATGACCTCTGTGTATGAAATGTGCTATATAAATAAACTTGACTTGACTACTTGACTTGACTTGCTATTTGTGGTCTTAAGTCATATATTATTTTCTAAATATAAAGAAATTACTATTTTTGCATCAGTACTGTAGTTCCTTGGGTTCATTGTCATGTATTTCAGCTTTAGCTGAAGTCAAGGGATATTCTACAAATTCATGTGGTTTAAATAAACATGGTCATCATTTTAACTACTTATTTTATGAGTCCATCTAACTTGACCTCAATGCCCTGGGTCATGCAGAAAGACAAACAATTTTATAGAGCTTGTCTGGTTTATGAAATGATTAGATCTCATATTATACAAGCAGGAAAAAACATTAAAAATGTGCATGTTATTACTCAGAGGAAAATAAATGCTTCTCAGAATGAAGGTTTTGTGTGTGTGTGTGTGTGTGTGTGTGTGTGTGTGTGTGTGTGTACAGTATGTGTGCGTATGTGTATGTGTGTGTGGGTGTGGGTGTGGGTGTGTCGCCCAGCATTTCACTGTCAGTAATTCAGATCTGTTTGTGGGTCGGCCACACGGGTAGCATAGTGCTTATAAAAACCAGGAAGGAAACCAGAGTGGACCATGTCCAGCACGGGAACCCAGTTTCACATGCGGGACCCAGAATGTCACAGCAGAGACTTATGGGAAGGTGGACGACTCAGACAAGGATGCTGAGGACAGTTATGGGCACGTAGCAAGATACAGTTATCACTATCATCAGCACCATCATCATCATCATCATCATCATCACATCAACTCCATCAGACTCAGGGCCCATTCAGAAGACACAGACAACAAACACATGACATACAACATGCAATAAAGAGATAAAAATAAACAGATACAGAAAGAAAGAAAGAAAGAAAGAAGCATTCCCAGGGAGGAGGATATGCTTGCTCATAGTGGACGTGTCTTTGTGACACAGACAATGAAAAGAACCTGACTGGGCAGGAGCAGAGAGAGAGAGAGAGAGAGAGAGAGGGAGGGAGAGAGAGGGAGAGAAAGAGACTCAAGGAGTATGGCTGAAGTACACTCGTAGTCGTGGGAAGTGAATTGATGGCACTTTAATGGTCATTAAGGACACTTTGAAAGACAACCATGTTTATGTGTGTGTGTTTGTGTGTGTGTGTGTGTGTGTGTGTGTGCGTGCGTGTGTGTGTGCCGTGAAGTTCTAGTGACGAGCTCAATGCTGGATGGGATGGACTGGAGTGGTCAAGGAGCAAATACGGAGACATAGAGAGAAAAGAAAAAGAACGAGAGAGAGAGAGTGAAAGAGAGAGAGAGTGAGAGACAGGGAGAGAGAGAGAGAGAGAGACAGGGAGTGAAAGAGAGAGGGATGTCGAGAGGGCGGAGAGGGGGTGCTCACACTCAAAGGCTCATCTCTGCACTCTGGGCGCGCGGCGTGGACAATCCGGCCCATTCAAGTGGCCTCAGGGCTTCCCATCGCTTCTCCCACAAGTGGACAGAGGTTAACGAGGACAGCGGCACATCCGGTGCTGGAGCAGAGAACCCGGTTCCTTTTCTTCTGTGTTCCGCAGTGTTCTGCAGTGCAGCAGCTGTCAGTGCTCTGGATGCACGGATCGCTCCTTAATGGCGGCCTGTCATCTAGAGACCATGAAACCGCTCTCTGATGTCTGTGAAAGTGGGAGGACAAACACAAGATCACACACATGCACACACACACACACACACACACACATGCATGCCTCATGCACACACCACACACACACACACACACACACACACACACACACGCACAGACACCCCACACACACACACACACACACACACACACACACACACACACACACACACACACGTCATAGACAAACACACACACAAAAATACACAGCCATAGATACACACACACACACACACACTCACACACACACATACAAAAAGGCTTCTGTGTCAATTGAGAGAGTCATTAAATAAAAGCTGGGCTCAATCAGTGGGGTTTCATGACTAGATTGATTGAGCTCATTAGCCAGTGGAAACTGTTGCAGAGGTGGAGGAAATGTGGCCAATTAGGAGGGCACGGCATTCCCACCAGCCACTGGGGCACTTGTCTCCCTCCGCTCTCATCTCGCAGAGAGAGTCAGCCTCAATGGCATTAGGTTCTCATCCTTTTACATTGTGCTTATTCTACATTTCACGAAAGCTAGAGACTGATGAAGTTCTGACTGACGGACACCTTAACAAATTGGAGGAAGCAGTGTTGCGCTTTTCGTTCCCCTTCACCTAAGTTTATCCTACATTTAAAATCTTTTTTTGTTTTTTTCATTCATACATGAAGAATTCAGAGGCAAACCCCTCTAAATTTGTCTGACCACTTTTCTTTTAAATGAGCATTTATAGGTTTTTACCTACAGATCAATATTTCAGGGCTTTGAAGCTAAATGATTTAGTTAACGTATACAATGTGAAAATGATTTAGTTAACGTATACAATGTGAAAATGATTTAGTTAACGTGTACAATGTGAAAATGATTTAGTTAACGTATACAATGTGAAAATGATTTAGTTAACGTGTACAATGAGCATCATCATCGTTATCTCTTTTTTTGTTTTGTTTTGTCCACCTCAGGTTTGGACATTAAGCTCATGTGGCCAGTGCAGCTTATTTCCACGAGAATGATTATTTTCACTGTCTGCCCTTAAGTTTAGATTGTATTTACAATTTCCTGTGCCCCTCCTTTGGAAAGAAAAACACTCCAAAGTATTGAAAAACATCTTTGAATTTAGTCAGGTTTGTCTCAACGGAGGGGCCTGGTCAATAAACTCAGATGTCCGTTAGAGCTCTCTCTGGGAGAGATGAAGTCATATACACAGTTTACACAGCGTTATATGCGACACGTCATCACCACCTAGTCCGTCTCCATGATTTTCATTTCTAACGTTCCAAAATTTCACAACTTCATCTCCCATGAGGTGATTCCCCCCCAACCCCAAACACACACACTCCCACACACAATCCCATCCGACAAAGTTATCATAGCTATTCCACTTAAAATAAACTCTGAGAGTTTGGCGTTTAAAAAAAACAAAACACTTTTTTCCGAGCATACCGGGGGTGTGGTCAGACAGATGGGAGTTCAGTTGGGACGATCGGACTGAGACAGATTTGTTTCTCGTCTTCCAGGTCGTTCCCCTGAAAATATGTCCGTGGATTACAGACGGAGCCAGCGTTAGTTACTGGACATGACACACAGGGTTCAAGCGCCAGCACTGACTCACACGGCACTGAGTGCTTCAGGATTAAAGGGCACATGTTCATGGGATACGACATAGCCTTTGCTTACGTTGTTACTACACAACTAAGTGCAGTGAGTAATGCATTAGTTATGAGTGTGTGACAACAACTTTTAAACTCTTATTTTCTCTTCAAATAACCCATACTCTAATCTTAACTGAATACTGCAGTAGAGTTAGTAAGCCTGGCAAATTGTATTTGTAAGATACATTTTTTTTAAAAAGACAAAAAACCTGTTAATAATAGTGCAGCATCCCAGTGCCACTGTGATTCCAAAGGTGTGTAAACTCTCTTCAGTGATAACACACTTAAACACACATCGCTGACAGTGGACAGGGGGAGTCCCAGTGGCAGACACCTTTAGCCTGACCCAGATCCATCAGGTGGACATGTCCAGTCATGGTGCCAGGGCACTCGGTAACTGAATAGAAGAGCCTGCTGACAGGGCTGCAGCCCACGCCAGTGGAAGTCTAACCACGAAGCACATTGGATCATCTTCTACCCCATTAGGAATACACACATTCTTTCTTCTCCCTTCCATCTTCTACAATACATAATACACACACACGCGACACAAACACGCGACGCATCGCATACACACGCACGCCATTAATAACACACACACACACACAAACACGCACAAAAACACACACACAAACACACAAAAACACACACACAAACACGCATAAACACATTACACAAACACGCTATTTCAAACATTACATACTAAAACACGCACGTACGCACGTACACACACACACACACAAACACGCATAAATATACATTAATAAACACGCACGCATTACGCGCGCACAATAAACAAACACACAACACAAACATGTAATAATAATAAAACACATTAATAATAAACACGCATAAACATTAATAAATAAAACAAGATACAAAACACGCATTTCCATCGACGACGCATTACTAATAACACATTACACACAAACAAACACGCGATACAAACACGCGACACGCATTACTAATGCACGCATTACAATAATACAAACACATACAAACACGCATAAACAACACACACAAACACGCACGCACGCACGCATACACACACATGTTAATAATAAAACACAGGCCGCACGCATTAAGCCAAATAATGCGACGCACAATAACACACACGCATTACCACAAACACGCATAAATACACACAATAAATTACGCGACGACGACGATGCATAATAATAATACACACGCATTATCATTGAACAAACACGCATCGTGACGCAAAACACGCACGCGACGCACCGCGCACACACAGAAACACACACACAGAAATACGACACACGCACACACGACGCACGCACTATCGTGCGACACACTTCAAACACGACGCACGCGACGCATTAATAATAATAATACGCATTAATTACTCAAACACACACACACACACCTGCGCACACACACACACACATGCATGCCTCATGCACACACCACACACACACACACGCCGCATGCGCACACACACACACGCACACACACACGCACACACCTTCAAACACGCACGCATCGCACACACACACACACACAATAATACACGCACAATAATACACGCACACACACACAATACCACACACACACACACACGCATCGCACGATAATAATAACACACACACACACACGACACACAATAATAATAATACACACGCATTACCACACACGCATCACACACACACACACACACATTACTAATGCACGCATCGCACGTGCATCGCATACACACACACACACACACACACACACTCACTCACACACACACACACACACACACACACACACATGTAATGCATCGCACACACACACAGACACTCAAACACGACACACACACGCATGCATGCATCGCACACGCATGCACACGCACACACTAAACACGCACGCATTTCATTAATAACACACACACACACACGCACACACACACACACACACACGCGAGTGACGCATTACGTGAAGAATACACACACACGCGACGCACACACACACATACACACACACACACGCACACACACACGCATACACACACACACACACGACGCATGCATCGCATGCGTCACACACACACACACACGCACACACACACACACACACGCACACACACACACACACACACACACACGTGATGCCGCGCGTCACGTTACACACACACACACACACACACACACACACAAACACACACACACACACAAACACACACACACACACACACACACTCCATTCCTCCCTTATCTTCCCTCGTCCCGCACTGTCATCATCATCATGTATGTAATAGCATCAACACTATGACAGAGAGCCAGAGAAGTCATGCAATACTCTTGAGGAAGATGGGAGAGGATAAGGTGTGTGTGTGTGTGTGTGTGTGTGTGTGTGTGTGGATGCCCCCCTGGGCCTGCCTTGAGCTGAGTGGGAGATGTGTGCCATGCTGATGTGTGTGAAGGTGTTAGGTTTGAAGGCAGATGGCTTGTTGAGTTTTGACCCCATACACACACTCATGGCTTAAGACAGCAGGCCTCCTGACACGCACACACACACACACACACACACACTCACACTCATCTCTCTCTCTCTTGCTCTCTCTCTCACACACACGCAAACACACACACATAGTCACATACACACACACACACACACACACACACACAGAGAGAGACACAGACACACACACAGACAGCTGACTTACTGCTGAGTCACATAATGGACGACAAACTGTGGAGACACAGATGTGCTTCCAAAGTGTATCTCACACTGAGTGATAAAATAAGCCAGCACGTGGTGAATGGAGGGAGGAAAAAAGACTCATCTGCGAGAAAAAAAAAGAGAGAGAGAGAGAGAGAGATAGTGAGAGAGAGGGAGAGAGAGAGAGAGAGGGAGAGAGAGAGAGAGAGGGAGAAACAAAGATAAAGACAGCAAGACATACAGAAAGAGAAAGAAAGACAGAGAAGGAGAGCTAGAGAAAAAAAGAGAGACAGCCCCCCTATAGTTATGCTTGGTCGGAATATGACCCCGGAAGTCAACCAGTGATTGATATTGGCCTAGTGGGGTAATCCCCACTCTCCCTCAGCAACTGTTGGCAGTGGTTAGCAACAATAGCGCCTCTATCTCTATGCACACCAGCCAAATATGAACCGCCAAAGAGACAGAGGCATGAGAAAGAGAGAGAGAGAGAGAGAGAGAGAGAGAGAGAGAGAGAGAGAGACAGAGAGAGAGAGAGAGAGAGAGACTTCTCAGAACTATGCAGTGTGATTTGGTAAACTGGAACAAAGGAGTGATGGTGAGGCAAACATGTGGAGTGTGTTCTGGTGGAGAATGATTGGAAGCTGCCATGTTTAATGTGTGCAGTGAGGGATGCTGGGTAGTGTAGCTAACACAGAGACCATAGGAAACCAAGGTTGTGTGTTGACATACAAGCCCGTGCATCCCACAAATGACTGGGGCCCACAGTGAGACGAAAACAAGGTTGTGTAATGCAATGCTTGTGTGTGTGTGTGTGTGTGTGTGTGTAAAAAAAAGATCACACCCCAATCTCAGAAAGGCAAGGATCTTAGATTGCCACCAGCTCCAGTGGTAGTCCTGACATTGACAGTTACAGTAATTAAAAAGATCATTGAGATGATTGTTACAGGTTCCTGAAAACAATAATAATCAAAAGTACTGAAATGTTTACTCAATTACAATAAAATATCTTACTTTCTACATACTACTTAAGCAGGCTAAAAAATGTGTTGTTGGATTGTTGTTGCTGATCTCCCATTTGTCCGAGTTCTTGATCCCTTGATTGGGACCTGTATGTCACCACACAGGACTGCAACTACTTGCCACCCAAGTCATTGTGCCAGTGAGAAGTGAGCAGATTGTCACGGAGACGACCCCCCCCCCCTCTCAGTTCACCATTAGCACCTCATGATCCTTTGCTTAGTGTGCTCTCAGACAGCTTTTGGCAACAGTAGCGCTATGTGTGTATGTGTGTGTGTGTGTACATGTATGAGTGTGTGTGTGTGTGTGTGTACATGTATGAGTGTGTGTGTGTGTGTGTGTGTGTGTGTGTGCACATGTATGAGTGTGTGTGTGTGTGTGTGTGTGTGTGTGTGTGTGTGTGTGTGTGTACATGTATGAGTGTGTGTGTGTGTGTATGCGTGTGTGTGTACATGTATGAGTGTGTGTGTGTGTGTGTGTGTGTGTGTGTGTGTGTGTGTGTGTGTGTGTTTGTGCGTGCTAACAACACTGTTTTAGGGGAGGAGACCCGGCACCAAATGGTGTTGAGAGGGAGGCATCACATCCTGCATTCTTCTGTGATGGTCAGTAGAGGAGAGATGAGAGAGAAACAACTGTGAGGTCTTTCTTCAAGATCCTCTCTCTCTCTATTCCTCACTCTCTCTCCCTCACTCTCTCTCTCTCTCTATTCCTCACTCTCTCTCCCTCACTCTCTCTCTCTCTCTATTCCTCACTCTCTCTCTCTCCCTCACTCTCTCTCTCTCTCTATCTCTCTATCTCTCTCTCACTCTCCTCACACACTCCCCCTCACGCTTGCCGAGTCTCTTAACATTGCTAACATGCCGTTGTGTTCATTAATGTTAAAAGGCTCACACTCGTGCAGGCTTATAGGCAAGGACCTGGAGCGCAGAGGAGAGAAAGACCAAGAAAGAGAAAGAGAAAGAGAGGAGAACGAGAACGAGAGGAGAAAGAGAACGAGAGGAGAAAGAGAAAGAGAACGAGGAGAAAGAGAACGAGAACGAGAGGAGAAAGAGAACGAGAGAAGGAGAAAGAGAAAGAGAACGAGAAAGAGAACGAGAGGAGAAAGAGAAAGAGAACGAGAGGAGAAAGAGAAAGAGAACGAGAGGAGAAAGAGAACGAGAGGAGAAAGAGAACGAGAAAGAGAACGAGAGGAGAAAGAGAAAGAGAAAGAGAGGAGAAAGAGAAAGAGAACGAGAGGAGAAAGAGAACGAGAGGAGAAAGAGAACGAGAGGAGAAAGAGAAAGAGAAAGAGAGAAAGAGAAAGAGAACAAGAGGAGAAAGAGAACGAGAACGAGAGGAGAAAGAGAACAAGAGGAGAAAGAGAACGAGAACGAGAGGAGAAAGAGAACGAGAGGAGAAAGAGAACGAGAACGAGAACGAGAGGAGAAAGAGAACGAGAGGAGAAAGAGAACGAGAAAGAGAAAGAGAACGAGAAAGAGAAAGAGAACATACTGACTGACAAAAAATCAGAATGAGTAATTATAACAGACGAAAGTAGCCCTGTGGACACACAATATTGTTGGAAAATTGAGATGTGTGAAACACTATTTGAC
>NC_063191.1:35849392-35854392 GCF_017589495.1 Alosa alosa | reverse complement strand
ATTGACACCAAGGGACCTAGATATCAATTCCTCCATTGTGCTCCCTTATGGCTCTGTGTACACAGTACACAAGCCTGGTTTATTGGCAAAGAAAACAATTAAATCCGAGGTGGTGAAGTGCCTACTGTAATTCTGCTGCACCCAAAGCCGCTTGTGAAAAGGGCCTACTGCTGCTACTACTACTTAGTCCAAACAGAAATGAAGGCGCTGCCGTAATGTAGCTATTTACGCTGTCTAATTACTGTATGAGCCAACAGACCCAGATTGATCAGTCATTTAAAGTGACGGCTTTCCCTTTTAATTAACCACTCTAGTTCTCACCGCGTTATTATACTCCACCAACTCTGAAACGGTAATGAGTAGTTTGTGATGAGTTTTACAATGGCTTCGATGAACACTGGGTGGAATCGGAGGACGCAGAGGCTGTGAAAAACCACCAGTACGTGAAGTACCTTCAAATATCAGCATTCATTATAAAAAAAACACCTCATTAGATATTATCAAATGACGTGCATTGCTGTGCTGTACCAACATTATGTATTGATATTCTTCCTCACATGCATTAGACATTTCTTTTATTGAAACGTTGATTTGCACTGGCATACAGTCTAATTAATAGGCAATGCTGTCAGGATTGTTTTCTGTTCACAATTCATGTCTGAAATCACGTGTAGCTCTCTCATAGGGTATATGAAGTCCTCATGTACAGTTGTCTGCAATAACAGATGTTATTGGACCACGTCCTCTGAATCTGCGTGACTCACTACTTCTGGAATTTGATTAAGTCACCTCCCTTATGACCAGGTGTCCAATTAGTAAGTTAAGCATATCACTATTATTAATGTTAATGCAGAACATACGATAGATAGATAGATAGATAGATAGATAGATAGATAGATACTTTATTGATCCCTAGGGGAAATTCAAATACAGTACTGTGAAAGACATACAGCCCTTAATTTTACCCTGTAGATAAAAAAAAAAACATACTGAACCACTAGCCAGACTATTACTTTTTATGTTTCCATTGTGAAACTCATAGGGGCTCTATATATTCCTCACCAGTGCCAAAGATAGTTTGCGGGTAACACAATGTTACAAACAAGAGCAGACAGGGCACAGAACTACAGCAAAGATTGAAGTACTCTCCAAACCTTCTGCGTTTGTAACACGGATGTATATGTGTGTATTATTTTGCGTCTCCGAATTGTACTTTGGCATATAGTTTAGCTGTTGCAGACACGACTCACAGCACGCAAGCTCAATCAGTCAATCAGTGTTTGAAATAATCATGGTGTGATACTTTCCATGGTGTCAATCTACAGCAAGACATTACAGCAAGAACTTATGCATTTGTGGTGTGTGTGTGTGTGTATGTGTGTGAGAGAGAGAGAGAGAGCGACAGCATGGTACACTACACGGACAACTGCCCTGGCATGGAGTCCTGTGACAGATGCGCCCCATGCCCAGCAGCAGATCTCTAATCAGCTTACACTGGCACTGGCAAGGAGCTGACTGGCAGCACAGAGAGGGGGCACACACATGGGCACAGAGAGGGGCACACACATGGGCACAGAGAGGGGGCACACACATGGGCACAGAGAGGGGCACACACATGGGCACAGAGGGGGGAACACACATGGGCACTGGTCCGTCCGCATACCTCACAACTTACACACATTTGCATTTAGTCATCCAGCAAACACCTTGATCCAATAAGACCGCTCACTGTACAGCACAGACGTACTGTAAAGGGGCCTTTCTTTTTCTGTGATAGTATATGCATATCTGTATTGTATTTAGAAATGTGTATGTGTGCTCTGGAGTCATTGCCTTGGTGTTTTCAGCTGTGCCAGTAGAGTTAAAAGACTAGAGAGAGACCAAACGTACATACAGTACAGTGGCATGGGGGTTGGAACTTTAGCTAAACGAATGAGGGGAATGATCGTGTTCATGTGCGGTGTGCACCACTGACTAATTAAAAGGACCATAACTGTCTAAACCAATGAAAGTCAGTTCTCTTTTTTCCTTTCAAAAAGTTAGTCAGCTGAATGTGGAGGTCTATTTGATTGACTTCAGTTGCCTCACTTTGCTCAGTTCCTGAACTTGCCGTGCTAAAAAAAAAAAAAAAATTAGAACAACCTAAAACAAAAACACTCTACAGCCACATCTGTAATTGCCCTGAGCAAGCTGGAAATTATTTTTATGCACACAAGTGTTAGGAATTCCTTTCAGGCTCTCATAAGCACATTTGACCTTTTGTGGTGCTCTGTTCCAAATCTTTATAAAAGCGTACAAATATTCACATTTGAGTCAATCGCTAAGTAATCGAGAGAGCATAGAGGTTAGCCTGCCAGCAGGTGTTTGGAGCATTTTAGACATGCTGCAATAGTTGTGACATTATGTCATGCGTTATAAGCTTCTACTTCACCTTGCACTTGTACATCCCTCAACTGAACAATTTGTGTCATAAAACACACATATTGTTTACGAATTCCATTAATCTAACTTATTATTATGTCATTTAGATGACTTATAACTTTCCTCGTGACTATTTTTGTAACCCACTTCAACTTGCCCATTTTGGCTTTTTGTGGTAGTAGTAATGCTTTTGAAATGAGAACTAGGCTAACATTGTTAAGGCCTTTTGAAGCACAAAAGACTCCAAACCAAACATTTGTGCACCCGGCGGGAAACAAATCAGTAGAGCCAACAAAAAAATAAACTTAAAAGCAAACAGTCGTGGAGAGCAGGCTTACTGGCCCAATCCAGTTAGGAAGAAGAGGATTGGTGGGACAGAGACGGCCCAAGGTGTGTGTCTTTCCTCCTCTCAGTCCCCTGCTAGTTGGCCACCGAGGATCATGTCATTCCACGAACACAGACAAGCGGCAAGCGGCCAAAGCTCCTCTCTCACTTACACAGGTGTTTGAGTGCAACTAGACTCAGGGCTCATAGTAGGTGGAATAGAGGTGGATTTTTCTTCTTGTCTCCATTCATGGCATTTGTCTAATTAGTTTTTGGTGTAGAATAAAGTCAGAAAGGGAATATGGAGGATAGGTTGAACCAAAATGAAGACTTTTGGTCATCGGAATGAGCAAACATTTTTTTTTCAGTGCTGTTATTTTTAGTGCATCCAACTCCCCATAATGTATCTGTAAAACAGATGTAAATGAATTGACTATATTGACATTCTGATGTATGACATCCTCTCTCTCTCTCTCTCTCTCTCTCTCTCTCTCTCTGTCGTTGACAGGTCGTCAACGTTCTCTCTGAGAGGCAAGATGGAGACCTCAGGCCCCACAGCCATGGAGAAGAAGGAGCTGAAGACCTCCGGTCTCGACGGCACCAGCTTCAGCGACCTCCCCAAGAAACCCTCCCCCACCACGGTGACCCGAGGTAAGACAGTCCCGCCCCCCTCCCCCCCCACACACACACACACACACACTACTTGTCAGTCAGAGCCAGGACCTAAATCTCAATATGGCCGCCTGGGTCTCCTGGTACGTGTCACAGAGGTGGAGAACGCAAGCATGAAATACTCATAAGAGAAGTTCCGATGAGGTGTCCCACATTGCTGTAAAACCTCCATGACCCCAGACACACACGCACACGCACACGCACACGCACACGCACACGCACACGCACACACACACGCACACGCACTCGCACACACACACATACACACACACACATACACACACACACACACACACACACACACACACACACCCATGATGACAGACAATATGAAGGTGATTCGAAAGGAGAGATGGTCGACAGCAGGAATCGTAATGGGGAATAGCTTTGAGACAGACGCTTCATGGAAAGTACTTCTCTCAACTAAAACTAAAAGTGGCCGTTAAGTTCATTGAAGGTGAAATTGATTGATTGCTGTTGCCCTCTACATTCCAGTAAAGCAAGCCGCGCAAGCAGAGCAAACAAGGCCAGCCCAAACCCAGTAGCACAGACTGCCCTCCGAGCAGAAGCACTTGATGTATTAGACAAATGCAAACACAGAGAAACAGAGAGGGAGAGAGAGAGAGAGAGAGAGAGAGAGAGAGATGAATTACCCACAATGACCCAGGTGGTAGAAAGGCTGGTCAAATCCTCTAACACATAAGTAGGATTCTATTACTGAGATACATCTAGCCTCAAGCTAGTATCATGGCTCACAAATCTTGGACTAAATGTTTTTGATATAAAACTAAGTCAAAGAGCTCTGTTGGAGATTTGGTGCAGTCCTGGCATGGATCTCAGAATGGATACAATGGTTGGAATAATGCAGAACAGAACAGAATTTAAAATGTTCACAGCACATCCTCAAAAGGGTTATTCAAAATGGTTTAAGGAATAAGGAAATGATTGAGTGTTAAGGTTGGTTGAGAGGTCACTGAATTGCTGAATTGGTCACTGTATTGATCAGTGGTATAAAGCTGAATGTATGAGTTACATATAAATATAAAAATAATGTAAATATCTGGAGAGTCTCATTCATTTCAATTCAAGATTACAGTGGCAAGTCTGAAGAGAAGGAGCATGCAAGATGGATTAAGAGAGTCCCACGAAAGGTTCCTAAGAAGTCCGGCATAACAAGGTTGAAGGAAGCACTTGTGTCTTTCACGAACAAACATTATGAATTAGTCAAAATGGCTGTCTCACCAGCAGCCATCCAGGCTTTTGTAGCCCCAACAAAGGCCCCGCCACTCACTCGCTGAGAATCAACATTGATATGGAAATGAATAGTATCGTTGTGGTGTTTTACTCTTTAATGAGTGTGTTTGGTGGCCTGCCATAAGGAAGGGAAAGTCTACAATCTCCGCTCATTTACTTAAGAAAGTGGTCAGAAAAGTAGGGCACGGCATCGAGTGCCATGCAGGGTCTGTGACGAGAAAGCAATGCTTGTTTTATTTGCGTTTGATCACGCGTGTGATTAATTATCACACAACAAAGTGCAAGCACAGTGCCGAGTAGAGGAACCCATAAATAAAACAATAAAGACA
>NC_063191.1:35829392-35831892 GCF_017589495.1 Alosa alosa | reverse complement strand
ACAGAAAAATCGGGAATGTGACCGACGGCTACATTATGGACGGGCCTTGATGAGGAGATCTGTTAACAGTCCCGCAATACTGTTGTCCATCACTGTGACACATGGGATTGTGATGGCATCGGCAATTGGCTGAGAGAGGCGTAGCATTTTTCCCATGGGTCCCTGGCTTCCTACCGCAAGGAAAATGTGGTCATATGCTGGCATGTATCTTTCGCTGCATGTTTATCACTGTGGCAAATGAGTTATTACATAGAAATCCTGAAAGTTTGACAAATGAGCAGGCCTCTCTGCTGTCTAGCTAACAGGGACATCTGTTACATTTGTTATTATGCCCAAGTGTACTTATCGTGTAAGACTGCATTTCAAATCAAGGCTTAAAAGGTTACTCTTCTCTGAATGTCAAGCATTATCCGAGCCGGTGTTAGATGTAGAAAAGTGTGTATTTGAGGAAACAACTTGAAAGTCTGTTATTGCAGCTGTGCCATCCACCGTGCCATTTCCATTAGCCATAAACAGGGTCCTCTTGTACCTTTCAGTTCAGGTAAGTCAGATCTGACACCTCAAGACCACTGGCAGCTTGTCAAACATGCAGTGACGGTGTAATTGGCATGTTACTGGCAAAGGAAATGTTCCAAGACAGAGCAAACACCACCTGGGTGAAAAAAAAAACGCCCTAATTTTCAGTTCGCCCCGGTGACTGCTCAAAGAAAGAATTCAGGACCATGACATTGTACAAATCCAGGCTCATTACGACATTTTCACAAATTGCTGCGGCGGTTGCACTCACACGTTTATGGGAGTGAAAACAGGCAAAGCTTGAGGCCCACAGTTCTGCCATCGTTTGGTTTGAGGGGAGTTTGGTCATGCTAAACACCGACCCAGCCTCACATCATCGTTTGGTTTGAGGGGAGTTTGGTCATGCTATGGCGCAATGAATCTAAAAAAGAGAGAGAGGGGGGGGGGAGATAGAGAGAGAGGGACAGAACTCACTGAGAGAGAGAGAGAGAGAGAGAGTGAGAGAGATAGAGAGAGAGGGACAGAACTCAACTGGAGTGAGTGAGCGCACTGTCTGGCAGGAATCAGGTACTGTAGTGCTCTCCTCCTCTCAGGTTTTTACTGGGGAGAAATGTCCCGAGGCATATTTTCCCTCGTAAACATGCAGAAATGAATCACTACACCCTGGGCGGGATATGTCTCGTCTATGGCTCCTCATCTACGAAAAGGCCAGAGAAGCGATCATCTACTCTTAAATAAAAGACGCTTGTTAGTCACGGGTTGATGCCCAGGTGTAGCCTGCAAACAGGCCACTTCCTCCGGACAGATAAAACAGTCTTTGTGTTATGATTTAGCACCTCGGTGAGGAGGGAGAAAGATCCGCAAGCACTTTGTCTGATAGTACTCAGATGTTGGACTACTACAACAGACACTTCATTATTCCCTATGAACTTGACTATGGGTCTCAATGTGTGTGTCAATGCGTGTTTACAAGTAGTTCTTTTCTCTCAATTTCTTTCAAAAATGACAGAAATTGCACCGAATTAAGTTTGCAAAGATTTCACCACAAACATCGTAACTGACTTAAAAGACTCAAAAAATTTGCAGTAATTCAAAAGCTTTCAGGAGCTTGTAAGAGCTGGCCCTTCCACGTACAGTATAACGAAGTCCAAATGCTGTTTGTAGTTGCTCAAATTTGCTAACAAACCAGCTCGGATTTCGTGTCCCAGTCCTTGGTTACAATGTAATAGTTTCCCTGATGAGAATACAATACTTAGGCCTTTAGTGGTTCTATACACACACACACACACACACACACACACACACACACACACACACACACACACACTACCGGTATGCACACATAAGTGTATGTGTATAAGTGTATGATCTGATTTACGACAAGCCATCACTTAGCGACTGACACACAATGTAAATGTGCTGTTCTTGCTGTCAGACCTAGTCGGGGCTGATGCACAATGTAAATGTGCTGTTCTTGCTGTCAGACCTAGTCGGGCTGATGCACAATGTAAATGTGCTGTTCTTGTCTGTCAGACCTAAATGTGCTGGGCTGTCAGACAATGTAAATGTGCTGTTCTTGCTGTCAGACCTAGTCGGGCTGACGACAATGTAAATGTGCTGTTCTTGCTGTCAGACCTAGTCGGGCTGGACGACAATGTAAATGTGCTGTTCTTGCTGTCAGACCTAGTCGGGGCTGATGCACAATGTAAATGTGCTGTTCTTGCTGTCAGACCTAGTCGGGGCTGATGCACAATGTAAATGTGCTGTTCTTGCTGTCAGACCTAGTCGGGGCTGATGCACAATGTAAATGTGCTGTTCTTGCTGTCAGGCCTAGTCGGGGCTGATGCACCAGATGTCCAGTGGAGAGAAGAGAAGCTCCTCACTGGCTTTGTGGTCAGAGCGCCTCGTTTGAGGCAGGAACTTAAAACTAACGCGGGGGCAAACCTGCGGTCCAGCGCTTGCCCCCGTGCACACACAAGCGAGA
>NC_063191.1:35799392-35824392 GCF_017589495.1 Alosa alosa | reverse complement strand
ACGTGTGTGTCCTCCCTTCAGTTTTTATGAGCACTAAATCATACACAGCATGTCTGAAACAGTGTGAAACAGTTCAACAGGTGGAGCACCTCTCCTGGAACAGTCCGAGGTGGGAATGCCCTGGCCATGGCTGTGGCTCCAGCTGAGTCTAGAGTGACCTGCCACTGTGATTTACTGCGTCCCGCCGAGACTCCCGCGGTGCCACTCAAAGGCCGGCTTCGTTTCCCAGAGCAACGTCCAGTCAGGGGGCAGGTGATGTCTGCCATGACCACGGAGCTATTATGTGTCAGCTTGTCTCCACGGCAGCTGAGGAACTCGGACGTTCTGAAGTCTCAAGGACTCAAAGGTCTCCCTGGGGGACGAGAACACATTCCACCAGCTGCTATGACAACAACAACAATGACAACACAAACAAACAACAGCTACAACAGCAATAGCGACTACACTAATTACACACTGCATATTACAGACAGTATACGTAATTACAGATGAAGTGTCACGTTCAAATAACAATCATCTTATTAAAAGATTCCCTCTGCATAGACAAACTATGTCAAAGTTATCACAGACTCTGGTGCTGGCAGGGTTTTGGCTGCTGGACAATGCCAGGTCCTTTCACTGCCGATGTAAGTGAGCCTTTCCGCTCAAGGGCCAGTGGGCCTCTCATTAGAGCCACACTCCTGTGGATGAGAGAGGAGTGCAGGAGAAAAGGAGCCTTGATGTCTTCTTTGCTCGCCAGTGTCCTGCAGCTTGCTAGTTAATTCATTCCATTGTTGCCTACCCCCTTCCATCCGTCTGACCCCCCCCCAGCTCACTCTTTCTTTCTCTCTTTTTCTCTCTCCTCTCTCTCTATCTCTCTCCCCTCTCTTCCTCTCTCTCTCTCTCTGTTTATTTTGCTCCAGTTGGACCGTGGCCGTCCGTCCAGGGAAGGGAGGGGAACTGCTGGGATGGCGTCCATTTGATTTAGTGATTACCTAGGCGACCTCCCTCCCCCCTGGGGTCATCTTCAGCTGGAGCGCTAAAGCCAGTTATCACCTCTCTGTCCACTGCCCTGTGTGGGCTATGGAGACCCAATACACGCCCCAATTGTTCCACAGTGACTAACCCCAAACTGCTGAGCTGCCCAACCACCACCAACCCCCTCCCCTTATCTTTTTTTTTACCCTCTGCTGCACCTTTTCTTTCTATCTCTTTCTTTTTCTTTCTCACTGCGTCTCTCTCAGTCTATCATCACCCGCCCCACCTCCTGCACACCCTGTGTTTTTTATGCTACTCCCCCTTTCTCCTTTATCTCCTCATCTTTGCCTCTTTCTGTCCCCCTGTCACTCTTACTTTATCATGTCCTCTCTCTCTCTCTCTCTCCCTCTCTCTCCCTCTCTCTCTGTCCCCCTGTCACTCTTACTTTATCATGTCTTCTCTCTCTCTCTCTCTGTCCCCCTGTCACTCTTACTTCATCATGTCTTCTCTCTCTCTCTCTCTCTCTCTCTCTCTCTCTCTGTGGAGGGTATTAATTGTGGTGTGAGCCCCTGTGCAGCTCAGAGAGAGCAAAGATGTTCAAATTCAGAGTGTCAGAGTGTCAAGTCCTCAAGGCTCCAGAAGAAGAAGAAGAGGGGGATACAGAGGATGGAGAGAAAAAGACAACAAATATGAGAGAATGCAGAAGAAAGAGGAAGAAATGTTTCTAGTCCTGTTTTCTGCCTAGATGTCCAATTGTTCTGACACTGGCGGTTTAGCTCCATGTTATAAAAATGCCTTTAAGCCTTCTGGTGTTAAAAGAAACTGCAGGCGAGCAATACATCATGGCCTCTCTCAGCTGCTTGTCCATGTAAGACAGCTTTTTTTACATCCTCGCCAAATGTCCAAATCTCCACTGGCTCAAACGGCATGTCTGTGTTATGCTGCCAACCGTGCTAATAAGCAGTTGAACATGAGCACATGGTCCGCATGGCCAACACAGAAGAAGAGAAGCCTTCAGACAGAGAGGGAGAAGAGGGAGGGCATGCATGCTCACAGGAAATGACACGTTGACAATGAAGAGGAATTTTAATGAGCTGGTCCCTGTTTTGTTTGCGGTACTGAGGAATGGCCCCATTGGACCGTGGCCCAGTAATGAAAGCGGGGCACAGCTTGTTTTGGTGCCACGCAATGGAGCAATGATTGTGTCACCATCACCATCACTGAAATGTTGGGATCTCAGAAGGATCTGTGAAGGCCGTGGGGAGAAGGCCATACAGCTTAAGATGTGAGTAGAGAGCAGAGGCAGTTGGCGAAGAACGTATCACCATTATGCCTGTGTCTGTGTGAACAGCAAGCCAGCCCCGCTCAGTGTTGGAGCGCATGGTGGTGTTAAGATGGAGAAGAAAAGCAGCATCACAGACAGAGCCAAAACATGAGCCCAGATCTCTCTCTCTCTCTCTTTCTCTCTCCCTCCTTTTCTACCTCTCCCCTTCTCTTCCGTCCCACCAAAAAAAAGAGGACCGACAGCAAGAGAACTATCTCAAACAGGCTGTCTGAACTACGACCTCCCTCCCCCCTCCCATGTAGAGAACACCAGGGAGCCAATCAGAGAGGCTCTCTACAGCTGTTTCTAATTTAAGATGGGTGTTGTTTTTTTGTTCATGGCAAAGTCCTTAGTGAGATAGATAGATAGTCCCCCCTCTATCCTGAGCCTAGAACTCCTTCATGCTGTTCCAAGCTTTAGAGAGAGAGACAGAGAGTGTGAGATGTGTGCCTGTTTTGTGTATGAGAGACCGTGTGATACTGTCTTATCTAATCGTGACCTGAGTTTAGGCCCAGAGAGCTGAAGTAAAAGTCGTTTGAACAGAGTGGCCAAAGAAGCAGGCCAGGGGACTGGACCCTAACCAAGGTGAAGTACTCGGGCCTTAGGACCCAATGTTGATGTAATGCTGGGCTGGCCGTGAAACAGTCCAACTTGCTCTCTCCTTGACCTTTAAGCTCTCTACAGAAGTGCAGAGGCTCTGAGATTCCATTTCGATAAATGTCTCCAACTTGATGTCTCCATGTCGCCTGTTGACAAGTAGGCCAGGACCTTGTGTGCGTTTTTGTACGACGAAATTCTGGGATTGTGATTAAGAGTCTATCTTGATGTCTCTGTGACTCGTAATCCCTCTCAGAGTGAAAGAGTGCCCTGGGGTCTGGTTTACGTAGGTGATAAAACCCCCTTCAACTGGACAAGGCTCCTCTGTACGTAAAAGCACTTGGCAAGAGTCCCTCTAGAGGGCTACCTCAGTATGAGGCTCCTACTCCAACAGTCCCTCTAGAGGGCTACCTCAGTATGAGGCTCTTACTCCAACAGCAACAAGAGCCTCTTTTATGTCCCCTACTCTTCGGGCAATAGCCAATGCCTTTACTATGATATGCTAATATGCTGTTTCTGCATCAAGCTAACGTAGCTAAAATCAGCGTTATCAGAAAGAGATAAGAACTCTTTATCTTATTCTATCTATCGATCTATCTATCTATCTATCTATCTATCACATATCTAAAACAAGGTTTTGTAGATTCATTTGAATAATAAACAAAATCACTGTTCTCAGACCTGTTTCTGAACACACCATTTGATCTTTATCCAATGTGGGCATGGTGGAGCGCTGTTAACGTAAATGCCTGACAGGCAGTTGGCCTAGGTTCCGTTCCTGAACCTGATGATGCGGGTCTGTGTTTCCCTGGATGGAAAGCTTCTGAGAAACTTGTAATTCCACATTCAGTTTGCTTCCTGCTTCTCTTCCGTGTCCCAATGCACCTCAGGCTGAACCCCAGCAGAAAGGGTCTGTCTGATCCCTGCACCCCCAGAGCTTTGTCTGTGTGGGGGTGGGAATGGGAATGTGTGTGGGTGTGTGGGGGGGTACTTCCTGGTCCTCTGTTGTAAAGGGTCCTTTTTTATGGAGGGTGGTGGTGGTGGGGTGGTTGGTGGTGGTCGTGGTTGTGTGTGGTGGGGGGGTGCTGA
Organism: Alosa alosa; assembly: GCF_017589495.1. NCBI lineage: Eukaryota > Metazoa > Chordata > Actinopteri > Clupeiformes > Clupeidae > Alosa > Alosa alosa. The sequence continues at coordinate 35,820,425 of NC_063191.1, read as the reverse complement.
TGCAGCGCTGATTCACTGCAAGGCCGTAAGGACATCCATTGTCTGATGGGAGGGTGTTTTGAATCAGCTGTGGCACTCCAGGGTCAAAGGTTACCTGACAAGGAGCACAGCCATAGCCCAGGAGTTTCCCAGGAAAAGTGACATAAAAGAGCACTGGTTCCCGGATAGTACTAATTTTAGAATCTGCTGCAGTCGCTTGCGAGAAAACAGCAAAGCTAAGTTAGCTAGGCTCAGCAGGTCTCTCTCTCTCTCTCTCTCTCTCTCTCTCTCTCTCTCTCCCGCTCTCTCTCTCTGGATGGGAGCGTTCTATCACACCAAAATTCAAATTTTTTTTTTGCTGGGGCCAGCTTGCTATATTTTGCAGAGCTGCACGGAAAATGAATGGCCTAGAAAACCATAAATCAAGGATTTGTGCAAACACCCGAAAGAAAAGTGAAGTAGGTTTTAAAGGCACCGTCCGCTACAGACAAAAAAAAAAAAAAAAAAACTACTAGGCCAGTGGGGCTCTGAGGAATGCTAGAATGGATGGAACAAAAAAAAATGCCTGACTTCACACGGGGCGCTTAAATTCACATGTTAATTACCCCTTGAGTCACTACCCTCCCTTTCCCTTTTCCACGGCTTTGTTGACATATTCAACAGCTAGCCTCGTTATCGTCCCCAGTTGCACTAAAGATAATGGGCCTCTTTATGTGAAGGCAAACACTTAATCTAAACCACATCCCTGTGTGCTAAGCAGCTCTGTTAAGTGGCCCTGGCGATAAATCAGAGACGCAGCAGTCAGGTGGCTGATTAGCCCAGCCTGATCAGGGTAATCAGTCATCAGCAAACCCTGCCCCGCACTGTCCTCATGCTAGCATCCCCCCAAATTGTTGCTAGTACCTAGCTGTATGCTAACAGAGCAGTGCCTAGACAAAGTGCAGGTGAGGTCCGAATCTGGCCCTGATTTGTCTCAGAACAGTTTTAGCAAGCTAATGCTATAATGGCAAGCCTACTAACCAAAACACCCAGTGGTGCAGCAGACATAAAGCCTACTACAGCTCCTCATTCCTCAGTGTTATGCCAAATGCTTACCTAAACATCTACTCCCAAGCACCCTCGGGGGAGTGATGCATGGTGGTTGTTAGCTGCTCACCCCCGAGGTCGAGGCTGCCCTGGTGCTGATAGTTTATCTGCCTCAGGCTGTTTCTCTCCGCTGCGCTCTCTGAATAATGTGTTAAACATGAGCCGCCACAAGACAACAGCTACACAGCTAAGTCAGGAACTTACGGAAGAGTTAAACATGAGGTAGATAAAAGAGATTCGACTTAATGCAGAAACAGAATACAGAGTATAATAGATAGCCTAATAGGAAGCCTATTCTCAAAGAGAGAACCCTTACAGAAATTTCAGGTTTCTGGCAAACAGTTGCCGCAAATTTGCGGCAAGGTCATATATTCATATACAAATTAGGTTTCTGGCAATCATTTTTCTGGCAAACATTTGCCACTACTGACACATTTTCATTGTTGCCAGAACTTTGCTGGAAATTTGCCTATATCGGCCAACATTGGCAAACTTCTGGCAATATTTTCAATTGAACAAATACATGCATATGGCCTATTATGGCAACTATTATATGGAACTAACATAATAAAATGGTGAAAGAACAGCTTTTCGCATTAGTTCTTCAGGCAGCAGCTATTCCAAGAATAAAACTTGCCTAAATATTTGTGACATATGGGATAAGTATGCTATTGAATAGAATAGAGACCTTCCTTTGTCAATACAGCATTCTAACCATGTTAGGCCTCTCCAAGATGTTGTTTAATGTTTCAGACAGATGTGGACAAGTGGATGTGAAGTTGAATCAGAGATGTAATGGAAGCAGCTTTACTTAATGCACACACACTTTACATCAACTGTGTGTGTGTTGTGACTAGACCCCATCTCAATGCCAAATGGAATTGGCTTGTTGAAGTTTGTTTTAATTAAATGTATAAGAATTGTGAAAGCAACTGCCATCAGAGGCTTTCCTTAGAGAGGATTTGCCCTACAGATATCTGGTTGATCTTGCGGACCCAGGCCAGATCTGGGCCTGTTCCAGGCCAAAGCCAGTTCCCATCAGGGGGGGTCCAGAGGCCATCATCCAATCCATTTAGCCCTCCCCAACCCCCCCCCATCAATAAAAAAATGTATCGTTTAACAAAGCCCTTGGGGTGTTAAAAGAAAAGTCATTCCCCTAATACTTCCTTTCATTGCTGGAAGCGGTTTTATGCACTCTGACTAAGTCCTTAATCCCACTGCCGCCACAACTAATGCCTGTAGGAGAAAAAAGAAAATAGTACTGCAGACTAAACAGAGAGATGTTAAGGAATCCATGTTTAGGATCTCAGGTGTGGGATAATGGTAGAGTACATAGGTTAGCCAGCCACTGTGTAAATCATCCTACTGTAACTGGAATGTTTGTAATAGTATGTCGGTTGGCAAATAATAAAAAAAGGAAAAGAATTTGTGTAGTTCTTAGCAGTTATGCAAATTTGTAATCTTCTGAAGCAACAGAGAACCGCCACTTGCCATGTTGCTTCTCAAGGCCCAGTTAAACTCAAGGAACTGGTGTGTTGTGAGTTTGTGTGATTGCATGTGTAGTTGTGTGTGTGTGTGTGTGTGTGTGTGTGTGTGTGTGTGTGTGTGTGTGTGTGTGTGTGTGTGAGTGTGTGTGAGAGAGTATGGGTCTGCGTGTAGTAGTTGGCACAGCGTTGTGTAGTTAGGTCTTTTGCCAGCTTTTTTTTTTTTTTTGTGATGGAATTTCCTGTCTGAATTGGCCCCCTCCCGCTCGATCTCTCTCTGTACTGAAGTCTCTGTGTCGTTGTGTGTGTGTGTGTGTGTGTGTGTGTGTGAGAGAGTATCTCTGTGCGGAGCAGAAAGAAAGCAGCAAGGCCGCCACAGCTTGGCCTCTCAGGATATTATTATTGTTCTTGAGTGTTTCCTCTGAGGATGAGTCCTCATGCACAACAAAGTAGCCTGGTCTGCCCCCCCTCCTCCTCCTCTCCCCCCTCTCTTCCTCCCTCCCCTCCCCCTAATCCCCCCTCCTCTCCCCAGCTCCAGAAGTGAACTAACTCTCTGCTTTGTCGGGACATGACAAGTGAGTGTTCGTACTCGACTCTCCACAACACACCAGATAGAGACTCATCCTGGCTCAGGTCCAACCTCAGACCTGGCTCTGATCTGGTGGGGTGCTGGCCCAAGTCCGGAGATAGCCCCCCCCCCCCCACCCCACACACACACATCAGGGCCAGACGCGCCCCTAGTGTCTTCTGCTATCCGATGACGTGCTAATGTCTCGCACCTGGCGATGTGTCAGTGTGGGGGATCAGATTTAGGCCGGTCAGAAGAAGCACAAAGGCACTGCCCGGCGGCTGCAGCTACCCCTTCGCTACACTGAGGGCCGTGGCAGGATGTTGTGCTCATCGGAAACGTATGATGTGGGGGTCTGAAACAATAATATTTTTGCGCTAAGTGTGAGTAAACACTGTTCTGCCTGGACATGAGTAGAGCGGGTGTCCTCGGTGGCCATGTTACCTGAACACAAAACAAATGTGACATCACATCGTTAGATAGACACACGTTCCCACAAGAGGAAACCCACAGCACACACACACACACACACACACACACACACACAGCTTCATATTAAAACCTCAGAGCCAACCTCTCCACTTCCTCTTCCTGAAAAAAAGAAAGAAAAAGGGTCAGCTGCGTTGAGCACCCAGAGGGAAACCGTCCCTGCAAACCACAATAAACAAACAAGAAAAGTGTATAGGGGGCAGAAAGTGCTGGCAAAGACCAGAGAGTCTATGAGCATGTGTGTGTGTGTGTGTGTGTGTGTGTGTGTGTGTGTGTCTTTATTATTGTGTTTGCCTGTGTGTGTGTGTGTGTGTGTGTTTGTCTTTATTATTGTGTTTGCCTGTGTGTGTGTGTGCTTGTGTTTGTGCCTGTGTGTGTTTATTAGTGTGTGTGCGTGTGTGTGTGTGTTTATTAGTGTGTGTGTGTGTGTATTGAGGATTTATGGCGCTGCAGACCCCTGTGTGAGGTGTAAGGGCAGTGTCCGAAGGCGGTGCGGGCACCTGGGTAGCCCCCTGAGCGGGCAGCGCACAGGCTCTCCTGCGGGCCCAGGAACAATGGCGCTGTCATGGTGATGGAGTGAGCAGCCTCACGGCCTCCTCATCCACCAGACTACCACCTCCCCTCTGCCCTCAGCCACCACCCACCACCACCTCCCCTCAGCCCTCAGCCACCACCCACCACCACCTCCCCTCAGCCCTCAGCCCTCAGCCACCACCACCACCACCAACCTGCACTCCTCCCCAGAGTACTGTTAGTGTGCAGTGAGTGTGTGTTTGTGTGTGTGTGAGAGAGAGAGACGGAGATGGAGGTAGAGAGATAGAGGGAGATAAATATTGTCTGTGTGTGTGTGTGTGTGAGAGAGAGAGACGGAGATGGAGGTAGAGAGAGATAGAGGGAGATAAATATTGTCGTGTGTGTGTGTGGGGGGGAGAGCATGGAGAGAGAGTGTGTGTAGAAGAAAAGTTGGCATTTCTGTGTGTGAGACAGAAAGTTGGAGAAGGAGGGAGACAGGGAAAGTGTGTGTGTGTGTGTTGTGTTATTTGTGTGAGGCAGAGAAAAGTAGCCAGAACAGCACTGCAAAGCGCACACTTTCAACCTCAGAGATTAGTTTTGCATTGTGCATTTGCCAAAACATAATGTATGGTTTTGGTTACAAAAACCCACTCACAATATGTTTTGTGTTGCTGAGATCACCATATTTTCCCAGTTCAATGTCCCAGAGGATATATGTTTCTAAATGGCAAGCATCCCATGTATGTAAAATATGCTGACCTTGCTCCCTTAAGGGAAATTGTTTACACATGCCTCAAGTGGGAAAAGTTCATGGATATGGGATTTGAAGAGACATACTGTAGGAAAACACATTTGTGACATGGTGTCAGCAACTGTAATGCCACTGTTTTGTCAACACACAGATTACAGAGGAGGACAACTCAGTAACTCAAAACATGCTTCTTGAAAAGATAGCTTGTGTGTGTGCATGCGTGTGCGTGTGTGTGTGTGTGTGCATGTGTGTGCATGTGTGTGTGTGTGTGTGTGTGTGAAAACTTGAAGCAAAATCCGAACCTGCTCCATGTCCCTTTTGAAGGGAGTGTTTTCAGGAAAATAATCGTACAGAAAACTCGACCAGTGTTTTAAAAAAGACCACGTAAAGCAGATTTATGTCCAGTGTCTCATGTGAACGTCGTCCGTCTCAGGTGGAGACGTAGAGACCATGGCGTGATGCTGAACCAGGCTGTGGTCCAGAACGACTAAACAGGCGTGGTGGTCAGTTTTTCCAGGACATGCCCTGGTCTGCTGAAAACGCCTCTCATTCTCACAGTCTCTTATATTGCCTCCAGGTCACGGTCAGAAGCCGAGGCCGTCTGCTGTCTGGCGGTGGCGGCGATGCTTGGAGCTCCGCGTGCGCGTCCACTCCGCTCACAGACGTGTGTTTTCCATTGCGTTTGTTGATGTGGAAAACACAAACTGCGTCGCGTGGCCAGTATAAACACGACCGCAGAGCCAGGGGCAGACTCTGCTGGCGCAAGTGAGAGAAGGTTTTTTTTCTCCGAGAGATTCCGAGAGCCGGAGGAGTGTGGGGTGTCTTTTTGAGATTCCGAGAGCCGGAGGAGTGTGGGGTGTCTTTTTGAGGGATGTAAGCCGAGCCACAAACAACAAATTTGCTACAAAAGAGCCAATCACGCTAACAATAGGTTCAATCAGGCTGTGCCTCTGCACTGATGTTTGGAGTTATGAATGCCTTCCCAGACAAACACACACACACACACAGGCGCTCATTCCTTTGGCTCCTGGGCAGGAGAGAGGCTTCAATTACTTAGGTATGTGTTCCTGAGAGCAGTGTGAGCCTTTGTGTGTGTGTGTGTCAGGGTGCAAAGACACTCAGTGTCAAACCCAGAAAGGTGCAAAAAACCCTCCGAGGGGAAAACGGAGAGGATAGGATGGTGAGGGGGGGGGGGGAGGGGGGGGGGGGGAGAGAGGGGAGAGAGAGAGAGAGAGGGGAGGGAGAGAGAGAGGGGGGGGAGGAGAGGAGAAGCAAGCAGGGCCCCCTGAATCATAAGTGAGGCATGCAGTGCTGTAAGCTGTTCCCAGTGACTGTGTCGTGGACAGATCCAGAGTGACAGGGCTGGAATGTGGACGTAGTCACTCAGGCAAGTGGTCTGTCCACCGGGCCCTGCTTAAAAAAATACTCTCTCTCTCTCTCTCTCTCTCTCTTACTCTCTTTCTCCTTCTACCCTCCCTCATTCTGTCTTTCATGTCCTCTCCTCTCTCTTTAATTCTCTCCATCTCTGCATTCACCTCTCCCTCCTTCCCTCTCCTGCCTTCTTCATCCCTCATTCTCATCCTCTCTCTTTTCTTAATTCTCTTCCTCCGATCCTGCTTCCCTACGTTCTTCTTTCCTTCATCCCTCTCTCTCCCCCCTCTCTCTCACTTCCCCCCCTCTCTCACTCCCTCCCTCTCTCTCACTCCCTCCCCCTCCTTCTCTCTCCCCTCTCCCTCTCTCTCCCTCTCTCTCCTTCTCTCCTTGCCGTGTTGCCCCCACGAGGTCCCTTCAGGTAGAGATAATGATCAGTGCCCTTTACCCCCGCGCCTCACCACCTGACTCACTGATGCGCGTGACACCTCAAGAATTTTAATACACCAAAGGAAGGGGACGAGACAGTGCAGGCCAGGGAGTCTCATCTCCCCATCTGCCTCTGCAAAAAAATAACACCACCACAGATCCACTACTCAAGCGTGTAGATTATTACTAGTACACAAACACTTCCATTGTATAGAAAAGACTGCACCTTACATCCCTATGAAAACAACAACATTGCCATATAACATTGTTGCCTCTAGTAGATTATGAGAATACTTTCTAGTTTAGAACTTCTTTAGATTTTTCTGTAATGAACTGAGATTCCTCCTGTCTGCTGTTTTTAACAAGAACATCCTGCTTTGGCAGGGAAGTGAGTCATTCTATTGAGAAGTTCTGAGAAGTGAATGGTCCATTAGCGTATGACAAAAGCAAATTAGTAGAGGACCAATTACTGGTGAACTGATGATTCAGCCATACTGTATGTCTGATGACATGGAAGTGGACCACCTTAACAAGTTTTATCAAAGCTGTAGGTTGAACATGTATTACCACAATTGCTTTACTGACTAATGGACTTCTACACTAAAACTACATTTGTATGTGTCTGTATAGCTTTCTTATACATTAAAACTACATTTGTATGTGTCTGTATAGCTTTCTTATACATTAAAACTACATTTGTATGTGTCTGTATAGCTTTCTTATACATTAAAACTACATTTGTATGTGGCTGTATAGCTTTCTTTGTAATGCAAGTATATTCTGTCAGGCAATTTGGTCAAAGACAGACCAGTACAGATGCATGAGAGGAAAGAGAAAAGAGAAAGAGAGAGAGGAAGGAAGGGAAAGAGAGAGAGAGAAAAGAGAAAGAGAGAGAGGAAGGAAGGGAAAAGGAAAATAAGGAAGAAGGAAATAAAGAGAAACAGAGAGAGAGAAGAGAGAGAGAAAAAGATAGAGAAAGATAGAAAGAAGAGAGAGAGAAAGAGAAAAAGAAAGAGAGAGAGTGAGAGAGAGAGAGAGAGCGGTCTGCTCCCATGTCTGTCGTGTGTTTTTGTCCGGGCTCCTCTTTTCCGCGGTTCTCTCCATCCTCCCCTCTGCTCAGCGCAGGTCTCAGTCGGAGGCCCTGTTGGCTCTCTCATGTCTGAGATGGAGGATGGCTCTCCTCCGCAACACTTTGATTATTTATTTAACCACCCGCTCCTCTTGTGTGTGATGCTGCCAATGGCTCGCACAAAACGCCTCGGTCGCCTCTGAACTTCATGTTTGCACTATTGTAGCGCGTTTCTTTCATTTCCTGCACTCCTTTGAAATAGATTTGAAAATCAGACAGATATTTCATTTGAAGTCACTCTCTTTTTTCCCTCCATCTCTCTCTCTCTCTCTCTCTACCTCTTCTCCCTCTCCCTCTCTCTCTCTCTCTCTCTTCTCCCTCTCCCTCTCTCTCTCTCTCTACCTCTTCTCCCTCTCCCTCTCTCTGTCTGTCTCCATCTGTTTCTTTTTTTCCCTTTCTTCACTCTCCCAGCTCCACATATCTTCCCGACGTTCCATGCGCCCATCCCGATCGACATCCGCCACCATGAGGGAAGATACCATTACGAGCCACACCCACTCCACGCCATGCATGGGTAAGCCTGACGACCAAGTGTCTCCCACTCTCCCACTCTCTCCCTCTTCTCTCTCTCCCCCTCTCTTTTTTCTCTCTCCTTCCCTCTCTCTCTCCCTCTCTCTATCTCTCTCTCCCTCCCTTTCTCTGCCAAACGTTCCTTCTCCTCTCTCTTCTTCTCTTTTTGAACATGTCCTGTCTCGCCTGACTCGGACTTGGACCTGCATGAGCTGACAAACACCGTCCACACAAAAAAGGGAGAGCAAAGTTGAAGAGGTCTGTTGTTGCACCAAGCACTGTCCTTCAAACACTTCTTTATTTCCGCGCAACAAGTCCGTACAAAAACCAAACACCCACACAATGCAGCATTCTTCATTCTGACATAGAACACATGTTGCAATGCTTCCTGTGGCATTCTGAAGCAAAACACATGCGACCATTCTTCTGAACAGAATGCACTCTGGACAGTCGCTTCATTAAGAAAACATTTGCATGTTTTTGAAAAGGGAACATATCCAGACTCAGTACCAGGTCACATTACTGGTGTCAGAGACAGCTCTGCCCATGGAGGCTCCTGGAGGCATTGCTGCTTTTCTTCGGGCCCTCTCCAAACAGACTGCAGCATCTCCCACTCCAGCCAGTCCAATATCAAAAACAGATGAGACTAAGGATTATAAGCACAGGAGTAAAGTGTGTGTGTGTGTGTGTGTGAGGGGGGGCTGTTTAGTGCAGGGTTAAATAGAATGTCGAACATTTCCGCTCGTAGAGAGAAGCTCGGCCCCTACTAATATTTCACCACACTGGGACAGCTTTGCGATCCTGGCCCCAGCTTGAAACGCAGGGATGGCTGCCAGCAGACATCCTCTTCTTTCCCTACATCGGAAAGATGATCAGAGGGAGAGAGATTCCTCCTACCACACAGGGCCGCACACACGCGCACACACACACGCGCGCACACACACACACATACACTAGTGCACGGTCATGAAGGGACAACCGCTGAACAGGAAGGACAGAAGACAGGGCTGAAAGCAGATTGCTGCTCTTCCTGTGGAGGGGTGTGTGTGTGTCTGTCTGTGTGTTGTGTTTGCTTGTTCAGTAATTAGGGGGAAATCCTTCAATAATTGTCTGCTGTTGACTTGATAAGGACTTAGGATATAAAAGCAAATATAAAGCAAACAATGTTGTGTATAGGGCAAATCAAAATCATATTAAGGTTTTAGTGACTTGAACACCAGGCCTCAGTGCTGTTGCCACGGGAACAGAAGCTGGGCCATTCCAAGTGTTTCTGTATTCATTAGTATCGACGTAACTATTGTGATCACCTGAAATGTATCAGTTCTCAGAGTTTATCACACAAAACAAATGAATATAGAGAGGCCGCTCAGCTGGATCAGTTGCATTGCCGAGGTTTGGGCAGCCGGTTTTAAAATGCACAGATTTGATGGTGATGCATATGATGTGTCTGGTCGCGTTGTGTGCTATTTATCACCAGGCCCAGAACAGGCTGATGAGGAGGAGAGACGGAAAACAGCACTGGTGCTCCATTGCTCTTCCCCCTGCTTTGATTAATGTGACTTGATCTTGACAGTGGCCTCCCAATTCATCAAGACCTTGATCTAGCTTTTCCACCGCCTGCACCAAATTCACCTAATTACATGTACTGCGGTGCGAGCAAATTAAGTGCGGTGTCAGTTGTCGGACGGGGGGTTTCGGCGGGCGATATGCTTCGTTATCCGTGGGCAGTGGCGCGGCATGTCGCGCAGGGTTGCGCGGTGCGATCATCTGGACGTGACAGCTCAGCGCGAGCTCCCCCTCCCTCCTCCATCACTGTTTGCATGTAGCGTAATGAACCACTGGAGCCTTTTGTCACCGTCGTCATTCTCAGGAGGCCCGCGCCGGGACTTGCGTTCGTCCAGACAAGACGGATGCGACCGGCACTCAGGCTCCCTGTCCCATCCCCAGTATCCGCGCCGCCCTGGGACTTTTTCTTTTTCTCTTGGAGAACTTGCTTTGATGTCATTATTTTAAGCAGCAGAGGAGCACTGGGCCGTTAGTATCTTCTGAGCATGACAGCAGCTGTTTTTCTTTGCTCCTGTCAGGTTGTGCCATAGCAAACATTTGTACAACTAATAACAGAGCAATAATCACACAAAGGAAGAACAACCCTAGTTCAATTGTTCCACGGAATCCCCCTGGATGTCAAAAAAACATTGAGGCCTTCTAAATAATCCACCAAAGCACAATGGCTTAGCACGCAAGTAGAGTTTGTTCTCTTCGTCTTGTTGTCCGCTTTTTTTGTTGTCCTCAGATTATTTATTTTTCTGGATATTTTAGGTTTGAGATTTCAAATTAACGTCTAGTTAACTCTTAAGAGCAGAACACAACAAGCTCCCTGATGATCTGTCCCAGGTTTGTTCCTGGGAGTCATTTCCCCTGCTTGGACTGCCTGTCAGTGTGGTCTCCCCAGCAGAGTCATAAATAAGTCTACGACTCCCTGTCATTTCCAAGACCCAGCGTGAGACCACCAGATCACCTCCTAAAAACCAAGGCCTCGGCCGCTGACTCATCCCCACCGACGGTACCACTCCGCTCGTCTCTGGGCCTCCTCGCAGGACTTTCCGTTGACTCACGTCCAGGACTGGCTTCTTCAAGAACAAGCGCAGGGTTTAAGAGACATATACCACAAGAACATTAAGGGCCATTTGAGGTAACCACGGAAACTGCTTCCAATCTTGTCTCATACTTCTGTCACAGATAAATCCTTTGAATTAGAGTCAATTTAGTATTTTACTGTATGAGGGACTGATATGGTGTACTGTACATTGGTATATTTACATTTAACTGTTGTCCACTGCAAGTATAAGTCCATTTAACAGTTGTCCACTGTAAGTATAAGTCCATTTAACAGTTGTCCACTGCAAGTATAAGTCCATTTAACTGTTTTTTTTAGTGCTCAGGAGTGTGGGGGCAAAAAAAATGGCAGGTTGTGAACAGTCGTTCTGCTTCACTCAAAAACAAATGTTTATCATCAAGCAAATCCAGGGCTGCAAAACAGACAGTGGTGCTTACCCCTGCCTGAACCTTTTTTGTCTGTCTGCCTTTCATTCAGGAAAAAAATAAATGGCAAATTTGCATTTTTTATTTAATTTCCTAGGATTTACTCAACATAAACATTATCCTCTAATTGTAAGTTACTGGAAAACGTAACATTGCATGTGCATATTATTTGTGAGGTGATATTGGACCAGTGTCTGAGTCCATCCTTCATACCGATCTCCTGAGGACACAAGAGTGAACAGAAAGCTGAAAAAGTCACTAGGACGTGCCACTTCCACACTAGGCTGGGGATAGCGCTTCCCTGCCAACACGCTAACGGCGTAATTAGTGTCCAAAATCCTGTTTTTCCGTTCCCAGAAACCTCAACGACAACAGACCGAACGAATGAGAAAAACAGATCCTTCCTCGTCGTTGCGCTGGTATTTTTCTTTCGGGTGGGGGTTAGCGGCAGGGGGCTGGGGGGTCGTTTGGAAGTGAAATGATTCCAGAGCACCCCACCACCCTTCTGCACTAGCAGATGTGGTTCATTCCGCAAAACAGTCAGTCCATCATGGGGTAGTTTTTATCCCCCTTCAAACTGACTTGAACTGCATTTCGAGGGATGAGCTTTTTTGGTCCAGCTTTCAGGAGATTTAAGAGTGTTAACAAGTGTTTTTTTTCAGTAAGCATGTAGCTTAGGTCTCATCACTTGGTGTTAATGTTTTGTTAGTTTTAACCTAGTGAATGGCATAGGACCTAATGAATGGCATAGGGATTGTAATAGCATCAGACAGTTTGTTTCTAGGTTACACTCCTTTTGTTTATGTTGTGATATTCCGTGTAGAACAGCCTTCCTACAGTTTCTTAATTGTGGGCCCCAAACTTCAGAGCGGCTCTCAACAACTACCGTGGGAAGCTCATTTCCGTCTCCATGGAGACAGGAGTCATTTGTCTCAATCCGAGCGTCTGACCAGGAGCTCAGAGCAGTGTGTCACGTCATAATTCATCATGGGAGCCAGGGGGGAACATGCCAGACCAGGCAAATGCAAACTTGTTGGCGGGAGCATGCGGCAATCCATTTTCAAAACTGGATACCTGCGCGCAGCTGAGACAGATGGGGGAGAGGAGGTTGAACAAACAAATCAAATAACAGAAGAATGATATCCTGCATGGTCTCTTTCCACAGAGCATACCTGAAAGTCGACTTGGTTCCTGGTAGGCCAAACAATTGGATTAAAGTTTTAGTGTTGACGAACTGTTTTCTTTGAATGCTTTTCTGTGCAGGATAGTGGTTCTAAGTGTTTGACAGAATGTTCCTGAGCACTAGAACAACTGCAGCATTGTAAGGAACAACCCTGTCATACAGATGACATAATCGGAATCCAAAGAAATTCTAGTCACCGGTATAAGCCGTTAAGTACATGTCTGCTAGACGACAATTACAGACATTAAAAATGCTCCTAGCAATAAGGTTAGGTCCACCAGACACCTTCCTCTTCTTCCATTTAACAATACGCTCATAAAATAAAGGCTGTTATTTGTATCCTGTAACATCTCTCCCTAAAGCCACCCAAGCAGGTACGATCATGATGGAAGCCTGTGCAAATAACAGGTACTGATTAGGAGTCAAGTCTCTGTCTTACATACTCTGTCCGTGACTAAATCTTTTCAGAGAGAGCGGCAAAAAAAAGAAGAAATGTTCATGTAACATCTTGTCAAAGAGAAGGTGGAACGACAAGCTTTCAATAATGGTAGCTGTCAGTGGGGCCTCCCAATTCTTCCCGTCTGACAGGTGAAGTTGTAAATTATGTCTTATTATTGGCGACTCAGACGCTCCCTGCGTAATTTGCCTGATTTATGTAGTATGTGCGAACATGTCGTGTTGTCATTTTCTGCTCGCATAGACTAAATACTGGGAACATGTGGGTAGTGAAACCTATGCATGGCCACAGGGTATATACTTTCAAATACTTCAGCGGCCCTGAATGAATAGGCTGCCAGAGAGAGCGAATTGTGAAGATGCCTGTTAGTGTCGGAATCAAGTCACCTTGGTTTACCTGAAGGGATGTGCAATAATGTCGGTCATGAAGGCATTTAACAGTGAGAAACGGCACCATGTAGCATTTAGCTAAGGCAAAAAAATGGATGTTTTATTTAAAAATAAAATATTTAATTAAAAAAAATATTTTAATTATTTACTGCACATGTTACTGAACTGTAGCAGTACAGGGAATTGTCCAAAGTGAGTTAAAAAGTAATTAAGGCACTTCTTAGACTCACTCACATCACAATTGCTTCTTTTGTAGCATTATAGAATCACGAAACACTCAAGCTCACTGCAGTCCCATCACCACAGAGCCCACCACTGACACCAATGAACCCTCTGAGCGGAGGTTAGCCAGGAAGCTGTTTTAAAGAGTGCTAGCCGGGGCAGAGAGGGACAGGCCCTAAAATGCCAACACGATCGGCAATAACTCACTCCGGCAGATAAGCCTATTCCAGCTCCGACTCACTAAAACCTCAAGCTCACCAACACCACCCCCCTCTCCCTAGCCTCCATGGGCTCGGGAGAGAAAGGGGCATGTTTTGTGTATGGGGCGCCTGTTTTCTCTCAACTCGGCCCGAACAGAGCCTCTCTTCATGCCCCTCTCCACGAGCTGGGCGCCCGATGGCAGAAAGTTGGCCTGAGGACAAGCCTCGGTAGTCTGCAAGGCAGGCGCTTACTGGAAACCCAGGGAAACAGGCGGAGGGTTTAACCGTGCAGAGCAGGCCGTGCACGCAGAGTTGCTATAAATGAGGTTCTTCAGGTGAGGAGAGACCCTGCCAAGTCCACACACACACACACACACACACACACACACACACACACACACCTCCATCGAATCTAAGCAGCACCTTTCAGATTGAAGCCCTCATAAGACCTGGTGTAAAGCTCAGTCACAGTTAACAAACTAAAATCACATGGATCTTTTCTACCTCTCTGGTTTGGGTTTCGGAAGGCCCTGCATTTCTGGGACATCATAGTTTGAATGAACCATAGCGTGATGATATGACTTTATGTTCTGTGCTCTTCAAGATTGATCGTCCACAAGCCCTTGCCAAATTAGCACTCTATGAAATACAGACGGTCTACTCTGGAGTTGTGCAAGCGGCAGTTTATCTAGAATATTCTGTGAAAGTAACTGTGCAACAGCTGTGTGAGGTCACAGACGTTGACAGTGATTAAGTATGTCCTTTCTGGGCCACTCCTGGTCTTTAAATAATCTCATTTGCTTTAAACAACAACAAAAAAAACACACATGTGCCACATTCTTTTTCTGTGCCATGGCGTGTACTGTACAATAAGTCATGATGTTTTGGCCACATCTTCCTCCACACTGTCAGTACGTGCTGGAGTGCAGAATACACAGCTCGCCCAAAAATAAAATCTGGCTGTGTCTGTTGATGTGATCATTTCCTTTCCAACTCGAGAGAGAGAAAGAGTGTGTGTGTGTGTGTGTGTTGGGGGGGCGGGGGTTTATAACAAATGGAGTGAGATGACAAACGCTGCTTTTGTTTAATAGTGTCTGACGTGCACTCCACCAGGCAGATTGTAGCCTTCATCTGAGATGGCAGCAGAGAGGCTGGGAAAGTGGGGGGGGGTTTGCTCTTTCTTTCTTCACTGTTGGTCTCTGAGGAAACAGCCCATTCTAATAGTGTGTGTGTGTGTGTGTTATCTAATAGGGTTGTAAGACGAGAGCAGTAAAAATATACAAGGCCATTGCTGAGGCAAGTGTGTGTGTGTGTGTGTTTTCTTCTTCCAAAACACGTCTCAACTCAAAGTGTCTCAACTCGTAGACGGCCTTAGGCCTTTGGGAAAAAAAGAGAAGTAGACAATTCAAAACAATTGATGAATACAGACTCCCTATGCTGAGAGACAGACAGGTGGCAAACGTGGTAGACAAAGAGCAAATTCTTTCAGAATGCATCTGATTCATCTGACAGCAAAACCATTTGGTTTCAAAAGGGTTCATGATTGGTCTTACAGCACAAAAGTCCTCAACTAGGCCTCCTAGGTCGACACACCAAGCGCTCACAATGCTGCTAGCGCAGCAGAGTCGACGTGGAGAGCCATCCAACACTAAAAGCCGTAAGTGTCAGAAGGTGGATTTACTGGCTCAGTGTGGCTCGACATCAAAGGCTTCGTGGGACCTCAAAACAAGGATGACTCGGCCCCTTCAGGAACCACATTATCTCAGGGGCCAAGATAACCATGGAGCCTCACGGTCTGTCTGTCATAAACATTCGCCGTCGTCAAAGCGGAGTGTGGCGAAACTTCAAACTTGCAAGATGGTTCCTCTCGGTGGATTCCCGTCGCCGTTGCCCTGTGCTGTTCTGACTCATAAATATCCCTGAAGACTCAAACAAACGTCATGTGAGGGTGGTGTTTTTCTCAGAGATGAGCTAACGCCGACTTGCAAGTGGCCTGAAACCAGAAGAGTTGTCCGAGTCGGTAGTCATGGTTGGAGAGCATAACACACTGAACTGGAGGTGCCTTCAAATTCGGCAAACAGTGGTGAACAATGGTGGTGAATATGTTATTAGAGAAATAAACAAATTGGTAAATAAATGAATGTGATAATAATTAAATAAATGAACAAACTGGTAAACATTCCATTTTAACGGTCACATCTCTTTTGTTTGCTTTTTCTTTGCTACTCTATATCTGTCTCTCCGTCTGTGTGCAACTTTTTGTCTGATGCTTTTTTTAAAGTAATGAATCAATTTCAATAAAATGTCTAAAAATGTCTCTCTCTCTCTCTCTCTCTCTCCTATCTCTCTCTCTCTCTCTCTCTCCCTCACTCCACAGGCCTCCTGGTTTAGCGGGCAGTCCGGTCATCTCGGACGTGTCCCTCATCCGCCTCTCTTCCCATGCGGGAGGCGAGTCCCTGTTCAGCCCCCCCCACCCCTACGTCAGCCCACACATGGAGCACTACCTGCGCTCCGTCCACTCCAGTCCCACTCTGTCCATGATCTCTGCGGCCAGGGGACTCAGCCCTGCTGACGGTGAGGCGCACACACACACACACACACACACACACACACACACACACCCACGCGGCAGCCATTATGCGCCAGAACACACACTACACACCAGCTTGAGGTGAAGGTTATATTGTGCACAACACACACACACACACACACACACACACACACTCATACACACTCACACTCCGTTCCTAAACATGCAAGCACTTGCAAAATTAGTCAGATGGGATTTAGCCTGTCTGAAGTTATAAATGAGTCTCTAAAAGAAAAGCCTCTCCTTTTCATCAGCGTCTGATTGTCCGGTGGATGACCTGCCTCACCGTGGTATGTATACAGTGTCTAAAGAAGGAGCAGCACTCAGTATAAAACCCGGCATAAAGCAGCACTCGGCATAAAGCTAACAGAGTCTAACATTCCTCCCATCTCCCTAATGTCACCAGCGCTTCACAAGTCAACAGTGAGTGTTAATGGATTTATAGTTATACACAAACGTTACATTAGGGAGGGGAGCTGTGTGGAGCTCAGAGTCTCGGGCGCAGCGCAGCGCAGCCGAGCGAGGTCCAGCTAAATGCTCTTTGTCTCATAAACACGAGCTGGACTCGTGTTTATGAGACAAAAAGGCTCGGCCAGCTGAGGCACACAGGATAGGTTTACACAGGCACCCCCGACTCTAGCACGACAGCGCGTCAAAGTGACCAGAACACACTTTCACTAAATGGACTCCCGAAATTTAAAACTCGCTACTTTTTTTTTTTGGGCTGTGGTTTTTCTTGAAAATCGTAAATTTTTTTTCTGCATGTTATGACTTCTGTGGGTGAAGGAGTGTGAAGAACAGCAGAGCGGGGTTTGAAAAGTGAAAACAAAGTGAGAACGTCCCTCCCCGTTGAGTCGACACGTTCCGCGATGACAGCGCCGTCCTCGCCCGCGACCCTGATTTCCAATAACACGTTGGAACGAGTAGCCCAGGCCCCAAAGCCGCACATAGATAAATCACTCGCCACCGTCTGTTGGCAGTAATGGCTTTGTGCTTTTACAGTTAAGTAAGCAATGCGGAAGCGATGGAGGCAGTGATTAACTGGCAAGCGAGCATGGAGCCGAGCGAGGGAATTAAGGTGAGGTGAGGAGAAGAGGAGGACAGTAAGGCCACTTACACGGGAGCCTGGAAAGTCCTCCCCTCTCGACCCCCACATGATGGGGTGTGGTTGAAGAGGCTGGGGTCTGGGCTGGGCAACAGCAATAATTCATTCCTCAGACTCAAGTATGTTTTTATTAGTAATATATAAAAAAAAAAACACACATTTAAGTGCAATGATGTGCATGTCTACTTCAGGCTTGTGTACCTTTCGTTGGAAACTGTACTTGCATTTACTGTGGGGGTCATAATCTGCAGATGACAGACTCACACAATACTGACACACACACACACACACACACACACACACACACACACACACACACACACACACACACACACACACACACACAGGAGTGAGAGAGAGTCCACAATTGTCTTTCTCACACCATTAAGACACATAAAACACATAAAATCTCCAACTGACAAGACACCACTGACAAGTCCCTCCCTCTCACCTTAAATCTCACCTGTCCAAGTGTCCATCTGTCTCCAACTTCACACATCAGCTTCCCCAACCCTAAAGTACTAGAAACAGAGAGAGAGGGAGAGAGAGAGAGAGAGAGAGAGAGAGAGGTGTCATAATCTGATGGTGCTGCTTGACTGGCCTGCAGGTGTGTGAGGAAAGGTGGTGGTGGTGGAGGGGTTGATTGAAGATGGAGTGTGTGTGTGTGTGTGTGTGTGTGTGGGGGGGGGGGCTGTAGGGTAGAAGAGGAGTGCTTATCCAGGCCGGTGAGCTGCTAGCCCAGTAACGGTGTACAGCTACATCCTGTTTCCTTTCTTCCCTTTCTGTCTGTCTGCCTCTCGTTCTTTCTCTCGTTCTTTCTCTCGTTCTTTCTCTCGTTCTACAACACGGTTACACAATGGACACAGTTCCCCTTCCCTGACCACTCTATGGGCCAGATGCATGGGACCCACGGCCAACATACTCCTCTGACCACTCTATGGGCCAGATGCATGGGACCCACGGCCTGGTCAAGGGAAAGGGAAACATACTCCTCTGCTGCTCTCATTGCTCCTGACACGGTTAATTATGGCCCGCTGGCCACAGGTGTGATAGTCAACATTGCCTTGGAGCTCAAGGGGGTCCTGTCATAGGCTACTACACAACGTAACACCTAGTGTGTGTGTGTGTGTGTGTGTGTGTGTGTGTGTGTTGTAACTTTTCTGCATATGTTTGTTTGTGATCATGATTAACCCGTCCTCTAGCATTACAGCAGATCCACTAGGGTCCTGGCCTTAAGTGACTCAAGCTGGCGGGATTGTGACAGCAGTCATTCCAAAAGCACCCCCCCCCCACCCCTCCGTGAGTCAGCTCCAAAACGCACCCCCTCCTCTCCGTGAGTCAGCTCCTAAAGCGGTGAGGTCTCGTCCTGCGGTCAGCTCCTAAAGCGGTGAGGTCTCGTCCTGCGGTCAGCTCCTAAAGCGGTGAGGTCTCGTCCTGTGAGGTCTCGTCCTGCGGTCAGCTCCTAAAGCGATGAGGTCTCGTCCTGCGGTCAGCTCCTAAAGCGGTGAG
Source organism: Alosa alosa (assembly GCF_017589495.1). Taxonomy (NCBI): domain Eukaryota; kingdom Metazoa; phylum Chordata; class Actinopteri; order Clupeiformes; family Clupeidae; genus Alosa; species Alosa alosa. Next base: position 35,801,419 of record NC_063191.1, on the reverse strand, counting down.
GTCTCGTCCTGTGAGGTCTCGTCCTGCGGTCAGCTCCTAAAGCGATGAGGTCTCGTCCTGCTTGGGGTCTCGTCGCGGTCAGCTCCGTGAGGTCGTCTGCGAATTCCGTTCCTAGCGGTAGAGGTCACCGTCCTGCGGTCGGCTAAAGCGTGAGGTGCCAATTCCTGCGGTCGCTTAAAGCGGTGAGTCTGCGTCCTGCGGTCGGCTTCTGGCGGTGAGGTCGTCCGAGGTCTCCGTCCTGCGGTCGGCTCCTAAGCGATGAGGTCTCGTCCTGCGGTCAGCTCCTAAGCGGTGAGGTCTGGTCCTGTGAGGTGCCGTCCTGCGGTCAGCTCTAAGCGGTGGGTCGGCTCCTAAGCGGTGGTCGTCTTTGCGGTCGGCTCCTAAGCGGTGAGGTCTGGGTACCAGAGGTCGATCCTGCGGTCGGCTCTAAGCGGTGCGGTCGGCTCCTAAAGCGGTGGTCTGCGGTGAGGTCGTCCTGCGGTCGGCTCCTAAGCGGTGGGGAATTCCGTCCTGCGGTCGGCTCCTGGCGGTGAGGTCACCGTCCTGCGGTCAGCTCCAAAAGCTGTGAGGTCTCGGGCCCCAGAGGTCTCTGCCCTGTGAGGTCTCGTCCTGTGAGTCTCGTCCTGTGAGTCTCGTCCTGTGAGTCTCGTCCTGTGAGTCTCGTCCTGTGAGTCTCGTCCTGTGAGTCTCGTCCTGTGAGTCTCGTCCTGTGAGTCTCGTCCTGTGAGGTCTCGTCCTGCGGTCAGCTCCTAAAGCGGTGCGGTCAGCTCCTAAAGCGGTGAGGTCTCGTCCTGCGGTCAGCTCCTAAAGCGGTGAGGTCTCGTCCTGTGAGGTCTCGTCCTGCGGTCAGCTCCTAAAGCGGTGCGGTCAGCTCCTAACCGTCCTGCGGTCAGCTCCTAAAGCGGTGAGGTCTCGTCCTGTGAGGTCTCGTCCTGCGGTCAGCTCCTAAAGCGGTGCGGTCAGCTCCTAAAGCGGTGAGGTCTCGTCCTGTGAGGTCTCGTCCTGTGAGGTCTCGTCCTGCGGTCAGCGCCGCTCAGCTGTTTATGCCCTTTCGTGTCCGCTCTCGCCCTGACTGAGGAGCTGGTGACCCCGTGATGACCCCCCATAAGCTCCTCCCAGCCCTCCTAGTTCATGTTACTCACAACGTCAGGCTTATCGGTGGCATCACTGAGAGAGATAAATTGTGAGAGGGATAAAACTTTTCGGAGGGGAGTGTGGTTCTGTGTTGGTGTCTGGTCTCTGGTCAGGGCTATGAGGCCTTGACCTCCGAGCACCAGAAGGGTGTCCAGCAGCAGTGGTGGTAACAGGGGTGGGCTTGTGAAAAGATTGTAAGATGTCTGATTCAGGCGTTTGTGTGTATGAGTGTTTCTCTCTCTCTCTCTCTCTCTCTCTCTCTCTCTCTCGCTCTCTCTCTCTCTCTCTCTTTCTCTCTCTTCTGTGTGTGTGTGTGTGTGTGTGTGTTGTTGCTCACATACATCATTGAAACTATTTCTAGATTTATCTATCTAACTATCTATCTAACATTCAGAAAAATAGTCAAAGTTCTCAGGGTCGGAATTCAGCACTGAGCAAGATTCCAGATTGGATGATAAGGTCAACCTGTCCTTCCTTGATGTCCACTCTCTCTACTACTCTATCTTAAATGGCTCCCTTTTTCCCCCAACAGTGACCCACGAGCACCTAAAGGAGCGGGGTCTGTTCGGGCTGCCCCCTCCTGCCCCGGGCACCAGCCCTGCGGAGTTCTACCACCTGATGGCGTCCAGCCACCGCAGTCCCTACGGAGATCTGCTCATGCAGACCGGAGCTGCCGCCGCCGCTGCTGCTGCTGCCGCCGTGCACCTGCCAGAGTACATGAGCCCTGTGGACAGTGAGTACACACACACACACACACACACACACACACACACACACACACACACACACACACACACACACACACACTATAAAACAATAGATAGATGGATAGATAGATAGATAGATAGATAGATACTTTATTGATCCCCAAGGGGAAATTCAAGTATATACAT
>NC_063191.1:35791892-35794392 GCF_017589495.1 Alosa alosa | reverse complement strand
TGGCAGCTTATTCTCTACCTGAACATGCTCAAGACAGCACTAAACAGTACTTGTACAGCCATTTGAAAACTACAGTAAAGTTAGAAATTGCTGTAGTTAGGAGTAAGTGAGTACAAGACACTGAATATGTACGTTTCACATTTTTACTGTATATGCTCTTTGCAATTCTACAGCATTGTGACAGAATTTGATAACTAGTTCACCATTTTTTTATGCAATGACTCAAGCAATGAAATGAAGACTATTAGTTTTATTGGGAACGACTATTCAGCATCCATAAGTATAGTTCATTTTGACTGACATGACAAAGCAACTGATACATGTTCAAAAGCATTTGCAATTTGTTCAGAGGAAGGAGAAATTGCTACTATGATGTCACGTGCACAAATGACTAAATGTTGTGGAGGTTGAACTAATAGTTATGAGAATTTTCATTCTGATCTGAGAAAAGCACCAAAGCGACTGAGAAAAACTGTATGATGACGTCCGGCAGTCCTACCACAGCGTAGTCATATGTATTTATCAACTTTTATTTTGAAGGCCACTAGTGCTACCATAGCATAGTCATATACTTTATCAACATGTTGTGGAATAAGATGAAATAGGATGCAAAAGAGGCAGAGAGACAGGGAATAATAGAGAGAAAGAGAGAGAGAGATAGAGAGAGTAATAGAGAGAAAGAGAGAGAGATAGAGAGAGAAAGAGAGAGATAGAGAGAGACAGGGAATAATAGAGAGAAAGAGAGAGAGATAGAGAGAGTAATAGAGAGAAAGAGAGAGAGATAGAGAGAGTAATAGAGAGAAAGAGAGAGAGATAGAGAGAGATAGAGAGTGTAATAGAGAGAAAGAGAGAGAGATAGAGAGAGTAATAGCGAGAAAGAGAGAGAGATAGAGAGAGTAATAGAGAAAGAGAGAGATAGAGAGAGTAATAGAGAGAAAGAGAGAGAAAGAGAGATAGAGAGAGTAATAGAGAGAAAGAGACAAATAACAAAAGAGAAGAAAAATGGTTTGATGATGAATGTAAACAACTCAAGAAAAAACTGAGACATCTATCAAACCTTAAACACCACCAACCCGAGCATGCATGTATTCGACAAGACTACCATGGAACACTAAAGCACTACAAATGGCTGCTAAGACAGAAAAAAATTAACCACACTAACAAAACCCTCAATAAAATTGAGGAATCAATTAAGAACAATCAGTTCTGGGAAATGTGGAACAATCTGAATAAATCTAAACCACAAAACCTACCCATTCAAAATGGAGAAATCTGGAAAAAACATTTTGAAAATGTATACAAAGACATTGCGCCCCAAGAATTAAATTCTAATTGCAAAACGATCATGACAAAATTACAATCTCTTGAAAAGGCAGTCAAGGACAACCAAAATCCACTTGATTTCCCAATTACTCAAATTGAACTTGAATCCAAAATGAAAAAGCTGAAAAATAAAAAATCTGCGGCCCTGATAATATCAGAGGGGAAATGATTAAAAACAGCACCCCTGAGCTGCAAAGAGCTCAAACTATTCAACCTCACCTTAAGTTCGGGCTGTTTTCCTGACATCTGGAGCCAAGGGTTTATTACACCCATATACAAGAGTGGAGATAAATTGGACACTAATAATTTCAGAGGCATTTGTGTGAACAGTAGTCTGGGGAAGTTGTTTAACACTATTCTCAATGATCGAATTGTAACCTTCCCTATGGAGCACAATGTCCTGAGCAAAAATCAAATCGATTTCTCCCAAATTACCGCTTTTCACGGACCACATTTACACCCTACACACCCAAATAACTAAACATGTAAAACCAAACAAAAAGGAAAAATATTTGCTTGTTTTGTTGATTTCAAAAGCATTTGATTCAATTTGGCATGAGGGATTATATTATAAACTTTTACAAAGTGGGTGTAGGGGTAAAGTATACCAGTTAATAAAGACAATGTATTCTGAAAACAAAAACACTGTAAAAATTGGCGACAGAATTACAGAATCCTTCACTCAAAAAAGAGGAGTAAGGCAGGGCTGTAGCCTCAGTCCAACACTGTTCAATATTTACATCAATGAGTTAGCGGTGCAGTTGGACCAGTCTACAGCTCCTGGCCTTGCTCTACATGAGAAAGAAATCAAATTCCTCCTCCTCTATGCGGATGACCTGGTGCTGGTGTCTCCCACTGCACAGGGGCTACAGCAGCAGCTGGACCTGCTAGAGAAATACTGTCAGCACTGAGCCCTGACAGTAAATCTAAAAAAGACAAATATCATGATTTTCCAAAAGAAGCCCAGATGTCAGGAACACAGATACCATTTCAATCTAGGCAGCACCGCCTAGAACACACGATGCATTACACTTACCTTGGCTTAATTATGACTGCATCAGGGAGTTTCAGCATGGCAGTGAATGCACTAAAAGAAAAAAGCTCGCAGAGCCCCATATGCAATAAAAAGAAATTTCTGGAACATAAACATACCTATTAAAATTTGGTGCAAAATATT
>NC_063191.1:35771892-35774392 GCF_017589495.1 Alosa alosa | reverse complement strand
AGGTCTACAAACAGTGTAGCACAGTGGTGCTTGTTATCTAGTGCAGATGCTATGTCATTGGTAACCAGGGTCACTGCAGAAATTGTGCTTTTGTGTTTGTGAACTATGTTTTGCTCTGAAACCAGACTGGTGAGGGTTTAATAGAGAAAAGTATGAAATAAATTATTTTAATTGGTTGTTAGCTAAGGACTCCAGGGTCTTTGCTAAGCAGGATAATTTGGAGATTGGACGGTAGTTCACACACACACACACACACACACACACACACACTTATAGAGGCACACATGGTTAGGACAACACATACACCAACAACCATACACACACACACACACACACACACACACACACACACACACACACACACACACACACACACTTATAGAGGCACACATACATGAAGCATGGACCATATGTTATTTTCACAAACCGTTAAATCACTTAAGTTACCGTAAATCTCTCATTTCAACCCACAAGGTTTCCTTTTCTCAAACCAACCAAGAAAATAAAGTACAAGTTCTGCAGAGGTCACTTCACAGTAATTCTGCAGAGGTCACTTCACAGTAATTCTGCTTGGAGTTGTCCTGTTTCTGAGCTCATTTTAGAGAGCGGAGGGAAGAGGAAGAGAGAGAGAGAGATGAAGAGAGGGGGAGAGAGAAGGGGAGAGAGAGAGAGGGAGGGAGGGGGGCTGAAGAAAGAAGGGGAGAGAGAGAGAGAGAGAGAGGGGGAGGGGGGCTGAAGAGAGGGGGAGAGAGAGAGAGAGAGATGAAGAGAGGGGGGCTGAAGAGAGAAGGGGAGAGAGAGAGAGATGAAGAGAGGGGGAGAGAAGGGGAGAGAGAGAGAGAGAGGGAGGGAGGGGGAGCTGAAGAGAGGGGGGCTGAAGAGAGAAGGGGAGAGAGAGAGAGAGAGATGAAGAGAGGGGGGGTGAAGAGAGAAGGAGAGAGAGAGAGAGAGAGGGAGGGAGAGGGGGGCTGAAGAGAGAAGGGGAGAGAGAGGGAGGGAGGGGGAGCTGAAGAGAGGGGGAAGAGAGAGAGAGAGATGAAGAGAGGGGGAGAGAGAAGGGGAGAGAGAGAGAGAGGGAGGGAGGGGGAGCTGAAGAGAGGGGGAAGAGAGAGAGATGTTTGAGAGTCCATTAAAAATATAACTTGGTAGATGAGAGTCGGAGGCTCTGACTGACAGGCGTGAGTGTGTAATTAAAAAGCACAGGGAAGCACCAGGGCCATGGGTCCTTATTAAAACCTATGGCTTGTGTACCCCCCCCCCACACACACACACACACACACATACACACACACGCTCCCACAGCCCCATCAGACTAGTTCCCCTGTCTGTCCAACACACAGATCCTCTTCTTGCTGCTCTCCTCCTTCAAGTTTGTTTTTTTTAGGGGGGTGCTCAGGGGGGGCTTTAATATCCACTTTTTGAGCTAATCTAATTTGATCCCCTCGCACACCCAAGGCCCAATTATATCTGTGTGGAGCTCCCGCTCTGAAGGAATGGCAAATTACAACACATAATTCTTCACGGACGGAAGTGGCGGAGTGCTGGGAGGATCGATCAGCGGAGCGAGAGAATAGAACATCCGCCTCACTCACGCGCCGACGCCCTCTCTGAACCAACACAGCACTGTGGTGGAGCTGAAGCACTCACGCGTAAAACAGCACACTTCAGGTTCAGAGAGGGAAAAAGCACAAGCAGTGGTAACAGATATGTTGCAAGTACAGTATATGACAATAAAGGGATATATTCTCAAAATAGATGGGTAATTATGCCTTCACATAAGAAGATCTCAGCAAATCCTAAAAGCTCATAGAAATACTAAATACAAACATACCAAGAGACCTTTTTTTTGCTAATTATTTTGCAGTAATCCATTGATGTTATATGTTCTTTTCAGAAAGAACATACTACTAAATATGTCCCTCTTGTGTTCTTTATGCTAAGTACATGTCATCCAACAATTGCACATCATTATTAGTCATTTGTTTTTGATTCATGTTGTTTTCTGCCTCTGTTTAGTTTGAGGGCTGTGCAAAGGCCTACTCCCGTCTGGAGAATCTGAAGACCCACCTGCGCTCCCACACCGGTGAGAAGCCCTACGTGTGTGAGCACGAGGGCTGCAACAAGGCCTTCTCCAACGCCTCGGACCGCGCCAAGCACCAGAACCGCACGCATTCCAACGAGGTACCCCTCCCCTCACCACACTGAGACTGTGCCCCTGGCCTCCCTATACTGGGGGGCGTTTCCCAAAAACATAGTTGCTAACTAAGTTAGCATTGCAACCAACTAAGCTGCTAACAGGTAAGCAACTATGGTTTTGGGAAACACATCCCAGGACACTCCACGGCCAACATTGTCATCCAGAGATGTAAAAGTCTGGCTTCAGAAAGTAAAAGTCCTGCCATGTATTGGTTCTACTTGTGTGCTTAGCACATGTAATTCCACTAACTACCTGATCTACCTGGCATAAGAGTTGTGCTAATTAGAATCAGCTGATTAAGTG
>NC_063191.1:35754392-35766892 GCF_017589495.1 Alosa alosa | reverse complement strand
GCGCCGCGTCGTACGACTCCTACGACCCCATCTCCACCGACCTGTCTAGACGGTCCAGCGAGGCCAGCCACTGCGGAGGCCAGGGAGGAGGAGGAGGTGGAGGGATGGGCCTCACGCCCGGCGCAGCATTACCGGCTAAAGGCCAAGTACGCGGCGGCCACCGGGGGCGCCCCTCCGACCCCGCTGCCCAACATGGAGCGCATGAGCCTGCGGACGCGCATGGCGCTCTACGGCGACTCCCAGGACAGGGAGGGCGCGGGGCACCAGTTCCACACGTCGGGCATGTCCAGGCGATGCAGCGACACCGGGTACGGCGCTCCAGGCATGATGCCCCACGAGGTGCCCAACAGTCTTCCGGCTCAGGACCCCTGTCCGGGCGGCTGCCGGCTCAGGACCAGCTCTGGTTGGTGCAGCGCACCATGAGCAACTGGAGTGACGGGCACCATGAGCCGCCGACTGCCGCCCCGACCAGCGGCCGGGAGGGTGGCCTTGCCGGCGGCAACACCTGGTCGGACGGCAGCCTGCACCGCCACCACTTCGTCCAGCGCCCGCCCAGCATCTCGGAGAACGTCGTCATGGAGACGATGGCACTGGACCAGGCCGATGACGACATTGTGCTTCCGGACGACGTGGTCCAGTACCTCAGGTCCCAGAACGGCAGCTCGACTCAGGACGCGCTGGCCGGTAACTACCCTGGCGGCGGAGGCCAATCACAGGACTTCCAGAGCAACATGACAGTCCAGCAGCAGCACCAGCCCCAGCAGCAGCAGTTCTATGGGCAAAGGCGCATGGCCATGATAGACGCTAGCATGACTCCTCCAGCTAACGGTCAGGCGATGGCGTCCTCTCAGTTCCGTCCCCGGCCCCAGCAGCCGCTTGCCACTTTGCCCGGCGTCAACAAGAGCAGCATGCCCGTGCAGTGGAACGAGGTCAGCTCAGGGACCATAGACTCCATGGAGAGGGTTCCTAAGCAACAGCAGCAACAACAACAACAACAACAACAGCAGCAGCAGCTACAGATCCTCCGCAGCAACCTGGCCGTGGTCCAGCAGAAGCAAGCGTTCGGTGGCCACCCCCACCCCCACCACCAGGGCTTCCAGGGCTCCAACCAGCAGATCGTCCACGTGAGCCAGAGCCTGACGTCCATGCAGCAGCAGCAGGCCATGCAGAGGGGCATCCAGCGGATGACCGCCCACCAGCAACAGCAGCAGCAGCACAGGGTGCCCTCCTCGTCCACCAACCCATTGGCAATGCAGTCCGACGCTTTGACAGGGAGTGCAGCCAACCAACACGGGCTGTTCGGCAATGCTGCCCTTCCGAATGGCAGAGCAGCGCCAATGGCAACGACGCCGCAGCAAAATCCCAATGTGCCACAGCAGCAGCAATACCGGACGAACTCGTCGTACATGAATGGCACCGGGCAGCAGAGTTTTGCCGTTCCGTCGTCTCAGATGACCGCTCAGAACGGAAACCGGGTTCTAATGAACCCGCAGCCTCCTGCAGAACCCAGACCCTCGGCCAGACAGCAGCAGCAGCAGCATGCTGGCCTGATCTCCATGCAGCCCAGCGGGTTCCTTCAGGCCAACTACGGAACCTCAGAAGCCAGCCCCAAGAGAACCGACAGCAGAGGTCACCAGGAGAGCGGAAACAACAGCATCAGCAGAAACAATCACGCCAACGGTGGCGGCGCATTCTACTCAGGCGAGATCCACGTGCTCGATTCCAGCGTCGGCTTCGACGTGCCCATGTCCCCCTGCGCCAACCAGGACCTGGGCACCAACGCGGCCACCATGGCCTCCCCGGGGGTCAACCAGGTCACCAGCACCGTGGACTCACAGACTCCCGCGGTGGCCGAGCACGCTCAGATCGACTTTGACGCCATGCTGGACGACGGCGACCACTCCAGCCTCATGTCGGGCACGCTCAGTCCATGCCTCCTCCAGAGCCTGTCCCAGAATTCATCGCGACTGAACACGCCGCGCAACTCTGTGACGCTGGCCTCTGTGCCCTCGGGCATCGGGAACATGGCGATCGGAGACATGAGCTCGATGCTGACGGCTCTCGCAGAGGAGAGCAAGTTCCTCAACTTAATGGCTTAAGGACAAATGGGTTGGTTTGCCATTGCCATAACATCAGGAAAACACAATGTATGTGTGTGCTTGTTTTTGTTTTGTTGTTTTTTTGTTTTTGTTTTTGTATTTTCGTGGATGTGCATACTGTACGAGTGTGCTTTTGAAATCTGTTCTCTGTTGGTTGAAAAGGAACATGCTGAAATGATGAAAGACACCTGTTTGCACCAAAGGTCGGTGCCCCAGGGGACACAGTCTTTTTGTTAAAAAAAAAAAAAAAAACATTCAAGTTAAGAAATAAGCACTGATTTGTACTACAAAAACAACTGAATCGCTTTACAACTGGCAATAAGTTAAAAAAAAAAATCTCTAAAGCTTGTAATTATAAAACATAGTATACATTTTATACATTTGATGATGAAATGTTGATAAGGAGAAGTGTCATTCATTTATCCTGTTTACCCAAAAGCCATAGTCAATGAATCTTTGTAAGTCACAGCCCAGTATTTCCTAGCGGCTTCCTCTTTAGCGGTGCACTGAAAATGGTTCACTAAGTGCCTTACAGCTCAGAACCAGTGTGACCTAAACTCAGACATTTACGTTAATCATGTTGCCAGTTTGAGTACATGGCAAACAAATACTTTAAAGTATTATTCTCGACTTAAACATATTGTTTATAGTATAACTGTATGGTACAGTACACACTTTAAATTATCTTAACGACTTGATTACTATGTGTTTTTTTTTCTCCTCTCGTTAAGTGTATAAGACAATGCTGTTCCATTTGTTTTTTTATTACACAGAGGGTACTGAACTGTTGGGACGCAATTCCGGTCCTTAATCATGACTCTTTCTATGGACTTGGTGAATGTTGAGTACACACAGACAGAGAGAGAGAGAGAGAGAGAGAGAGAGAGAGAGAGAGAGAGAGATGGAGGTGGGATATCCTTCAAGTGTCCTACAGGGGGATGGATCTCGCTGTGCACTTGTCTCGTCAGCTCATGTGATTGAAAAGGTCGGACGGAGGAACGGCTCATCTGTGTGTGTGTGTGTGTGAACATCTGCAGAGACCTGACAGCTCGGAGATGCCACCCCCCAACACACACACGCACACACCCACCCACACACAGAGAGAGAGACACCCCTCTGGAGAGACACCCCTCTTTAAAAAAAGGAATATGCAAGTAATTTTGGGTGCTCTCCATGGAGACAGCGCAGCCTCCCAATTAGCAGGAGCATCCCCCTCTGGACTGGAGTTGGGTGGGGGTGCACCTCTGAGGCCTACCAAAAAAAATCTGCGGCCTTTCATGTTTTGGCTGGGGTCAGAGAAACTAAGGGGACATAGAGAAGAACAAAATATCCCGTACCCATCAACGAAAGACAGTACAAACTCTACATTTGATTGTTTGAATTAAAAACAGCCTTTTGTATTCTGCCGTTTACTTGTGCAAAGTCTGTCTTGTTGTGTGAGAGTGTGTTGGAGTGTATGAGCTGCAGCTTTTGTACATTTTAAATACAGTATCTTAAGTTGTTTCTTCCTCTTCTATCTTGTGTGTGTGTGTGTGTGTGTGTTTCAACCATAGTCCTGTGTTGTATCTCTTTTGAAATCACATGGTTGCCCCCCTTTGGGTTACATGAAAGCAGACATCATTATTTAAGCTCTCCCGCGAACCCTAATGAATTCTAGGAGTCTTCAGAAGGGAAAAAAGAAGGGGAAAGAGCTTCATGTCGAAGAACAAGCCCAAGCGGATTCATCTTGATCTAAAATGCTACAGACTCGAGTTACTGTTCCTCTATGTGGATGTTTTCCTTCTCAAGATATGGAGATGAGAGAGAGAAGGATACTCTTAACTACTATATTCACAGCTCAATGGGACTAGCCAACATTAGCAACTTCACTGCAAGGTCACTGCAACACTATGTTAATTACAACAGCCCATGATAGCCGATAACTAACTTTCACACATCAATATTGAACACTAGGCTGGCTTAACTTTAGCTCCTGAAGTCACAAAGTAATTTCTTCCTTTTTGATTGGCCATCATATTTAAAGAAAATGCTGCTTTTACTGTAAATAAAGCTTACATCTACTTACGGGTGGGATAGGTTTACGGAATATGTGTTTTTAATATGTGAATGTGAGTTTTCAAAATGCACAAAAAGCATCTCAGATCTCTTAGTGAAAAGGGATACTTAATACACACACACACACAAAATCAACAAAAACGCACGCAAAGCATTTTCTAATGTTAGCTGGCATGTTGTCCAAAATTAACAGTGGCAGTCTGGCCCAGAGGAAAGAGCCACGGAAACCACATAAAACGGCCCACTTGAAGGGTGTAGGCAGGAGAGGGAAGTCCAGGGGACGAGGCACAAAAAAGGCAGGTGGGGGTAGTTGAGCAAAGCAACGAGAGGAACTAATGATTTTGGTCTTGACAGCAGACGCTGGCGAGGATCGGTGGTGATCCGGACCCCGCCTGATTGGTCTTGCCACTGGAATTCCTTATTCTCTCTGAGAGAGGATGAGGGGAGAGGGGGGGAAAAACAGCCCCGGGCAACGAGCCTCCCAGGAGCAGAGAACAAGAGGTTAGCATGGCAGTGGAGCTGATGTGATCACAAACAGACAAGGCGAAGCTTAGACAAGCACGCAGATGGGGCAAGAGAGTGTCAGAGAAAAGGGTCTTTTAAATGGGGCATTAATCGCATGTGGATCACTTGGGGTCACGGGGTATTGCTCAACATGTCACTGAAGGGTAACGAACATAGGCCTATTGTTGTTGTGGGGTTTTTTTCACCACACTCCTTATACACCGTGATATCTCCGTAAAAGCGTTTTACACATCTTCAGACGAGTAACAGCGGTGATTTAGTGTCCTTAGGACTGACCCTTGCAGCTGTGTCTGTTGTGGGTGAAGGGAGACAGCTGGACACGAGGACAGCTGTCGAAAGCAAAGGCACAGCTCTCGGCTACGAAAAACCACAAGACCAAAACAATCCACTTGTACCATTGAAGAAAAAAGCATGTTTGAATTGTGGTAACGTTGAAACTCACAGTCCCCCCGAAAGGCCACTCGAAGTGGTCACACACAAAAGGGCCACTTCATACATCAGTGAGAAACTTCGAGACGAGTGACTGAAATCCACCTCGCAGCTAGAGAAGGACTTTTCCTTCTCGAACATTGTTCACCTATTTCGTTCTACTTCTGCTGAGTAGCCCTCCAAGACACACACAACCTGTCACCACTCCCTCTCCTTCTCTTTCAAACGTCTCCACAAACCGTTTCCTTTTGCCCTGCACATACTGTACTGTCTGTTTTGCAAAATGTGATCCTGGAGCAAGGCAACCCAGCGCAGCTGGAGGCTAACAATGGGGCATTGTTTGGATAGGGACTGACTGTGTAATGCTGCTGATTGCTAACGTCCCCAATGCTATCCCAGAAAGCCACAGTCTCTGAAAAAGTCCCCTATGTTTGCCTTAGGGTCACAGCAAGACCTCCGTGCAAACTCTTGGGGGTTTTGTCCCTGTGAAAAAGCCACATGCTATTCTTTCATTGTTCCAAAGCATATCCTCAGAAATTGTGGGATTTTTTTTTGTTGTTGTTTGATGCCCACTCTGGTAAAATAAAGAAGACTAATCAAGTTTCCACCAACACAAGCAGATCTTGTTTTCCGAAACACATCAAAGACACCACAGCAAAACACAAGTGGATGGAGACACAACTAAGATAATTCAATCAGAGCGAGACAGAAAGAGAGAGTTTGTGCAAACGAGTCCAATTTTAACAACCTACCGGCAGCAGGCACTATTTTAAGCGATGAAAGAATGTTACTCGGTGACCTTTGGCCTCTGCAGGCAGGTCATCATAATGAAGCGATACTATTGACCGGGCCTCTTTCTTGGCCCCTTCCTGGCTTTTGGGCATCAAAGCGGGGCCTAACGCATGGCTCGACCCTCAGAGATCAGGGCTTATGGTGGAAGGATTTGGGCGGGGTTTGACCCCAACCCAACCCAACCCAACCCAACCCAAGATCAAGGTCTCACTGGGCACACAGCAAGCCCTTTTCTCTGACTTGGCACTCAGCAAGCCCTTTTCTCTGACTGGGCACTCAGCAAGCCCTTTCCTCTGACTGGGCACTCAGCAAGCCCTTTCCTCTGACTGGGCACTCAGCAAGCCATTTCCTCTGACTTGGCAGCCCTCCACTCGCCCCGTGCTGCGCCAGGGACTCCTGCACTGCCATGAGCCCAGAGCTATGAGGCCCATGAAGCCCAGAGCTATGAGGCCCATGAAGCCCAGAGCCATGAGGCCCATGAAGCCCAGAGCCATGAGGCCCATGAAGCCCAGAGCCATGAGGCCCATGAAGTGGCACATTGAGGCCGAGGCATGGGCCAGGCCCCCGGAACTCTGGCTTTGATCTTTGACCTCCTGCACCCATGGCTGATTTGAGCAGCGGACGTGTGTGTGTGTCTGTGTATTTGTGCGTGTGTGTGTGTGTGTGTGTGTACGTGTGTGTATGTTGCAGGTGTGGTATTTATCCTACTGAGTGTAATCGTAGGTAATGTCATGTATGAAAACTTGTCAAGTGCTCTGCAGGCAATACGCAAGTATGCGGTTTCGCCGTCCAAACGAACTCACAAGGGCTACGGTTTCAGATTTTTCCACCCTGGGACCAGGTTTCAAAAAAGTGCGGTTTCGGGCAGTGCGTTTACAGAATTCGTTTGGACGATCGGCCAAGACGAAGCAAAACCGGTGCGTTTAACCCAAAAAGCGTCTCCGTGTGGATGGGGCCTGAAACTACATTACTGAATCCATGGTCTTGGACCACCAGCAATGTCCTCATGGACCACTGGATGAAAACTGCTGATCTAGAGGTATTGTTTGCCTCTCTTGTTAGCAATTGTTAGCATGTCTCTTAATGTGTCATCATGGTAAGAAGTGAGGTCCACACACAGCTTACCGCCCTGCATGCTGGCCTATGTTACTCTCATGCTCATAACACTAATGAGTGAGTGGGCCAATCCCAAAGTGAGCCCTGAGGACTAATGACTAAAGACTCACAGACTTAATTGATCTCAGGTTCTAAGTGAATGTGTGAGACCACATGGGCTCAGATAGGTATAAATGGGATTGGGACAGCACTTCACGATGTTTAATAACAAAGACGTTGCTGACATGTGCGCCATGCACGTGTCTCGTGCTGTTGTTTACATTTGTAATTTCCGGATTTCTCCGCGGTAAACGTTACAACGCTTTGAACTGTGTGTAATTCCCTTTGGTGAAGTCTTCACGGGTGCAGACTCACGGAAAGGGCTCGGTAAGTGTGTACTCAAACCCTCACACCCTTTGAAATTTGACATTGGCACAGCCCTAAGCCCTGACAAATTCGACATTGGGACAGCCCTAACCCCTTTACGAATTTTGCCAAAGTATTTGCATTGCAATACTTGCATAATAAGTCTGTGGTAAAAAGCTTGCATTTTGTACTACAAGGCATGCCAACCTTTAAATGCAAGATAGTTAAACAATATATAGAAAGTGGAAAGTGCATATCTAAGGCATTCAGACTCATTCACAGGTAGGCTGACATTCAGACATTAATAAGGTAAAAGGGGTAGATATCGCCCTGGCGTGATGTTCCCATTCACCAGTGGCATTACCCCATCCCTTGTACACAGTGTGCTACTAAGTTGAGTGTTTGTACTCATGCATGGGTAACCTGTGTGAGATATGCAAGAAAGCAAAGCTTGTGAACTAAACTGTGAGTAATCATAGCGACTGATCAGTTTCAACTTCATCAAACCAAAATACAAAGATCTCTTCTTTCTTGGTATTGAGGTACCAGAAAATTACAAGGTACATTAGCCGCCCTACTTAATTACATTTTGCTTCTGTAGCCCCACCCTTGTCCATTTAATCTTACAGCCTCACTGAATACACTTCTCAGGTACTTATTTGTCTCACTGTAATCACTCCAGCGCCCTGGTTTGTTTATTGTGATAAATTGCTGTCTTACAGGCAATGTATCTCACAGGTATCATGTTTTCCCACAATCCCGTGAGACAGGAAACATGAAGTTCCAGCCTAGCTAACATGGAAGTCTACAAAACAAAACGGCCCCTGTTCCTTTCTACATAATGCACAATGGATCACAGAGAGAGGTCTCAAAGACATCACTGAAATGGAAAAGGACTTCTTAAATGACAAATGCTTGTACATAATTTCATTTAACAAGCACAGCAGTTATTTTAGTGGCATGACAAGCTCTACAAATCCCTCTGCAATTTATGGAATTAGACAAGGGAGGCTAAATGGAAATGTGTCACCTGATAATCACCTGCAGTCCCCATACCTGTCAGAGTCAAATCAGGGAGTTTTCCTTGCCCCATGTCACCTTGGGGTTCAGGCTCTGGACTCTTTACATCTCATTAAAGCAATCCAATGTAGGCTAGTTCATTTTTTGTGCTATGAGGCTCCCCCTACAGTTGTGGAGTATTTGAAAAGTTTGGTCCCAAAACGCCATATCCACCATTTTAATGAATTTTTAAATTATATATATATATTTTTACATTTTGTTTTCCAAGTTATTTTAGTAGAACTGTAATTGGATACTGATATTTGATTTAACTTTACTCAATCAAAACAAAACTGAAATTTGATTGATATTACCTGAAATACACAATAAATAGCCTTTTTAATGTTTTTAAAAACGGAGATATAGCATTTTGGAACCAAACTCTTCATTTGTATTTTACACAGCTGTCGGCAATACCACTCATTATTATTGTTAACTGTCGTCAATACCACTCATGGCAATTGGTTTTTAACTGTGATTCTTTTTTTTTTTCACTGTCTAAAACCAATGGAATAGAAATGAAATTACAAACCGATGACTTTGTACCCTAACGGAGGCCCATTGATATGATTTCACGCAACCTGGCTGAGAGCAGGAAGACAGTCGGTGAGTGAGAGCATTCTTAGTGAATGGGCTGGACTGGGCCGGACCAAGCCACCGGGCTGGGGCGAGAGTAGAGCCGAGGAGTTTGATTTTTGCCTCAAGGCCAAACACATGGCCCCGTGAGCGGCCTTCTGGGACACATCTCATGGCTTCCTAGCATGTGGTGGAGTGTACGAGAGTGAGCTCTGTGATACAGGGTCGGCTTCAGAAGTTCATCACAGACACGAGACCTGCCCAAGAGATCCCCAACCAAAGGGTGTGTGTGTGAAGGGGGGGTGGGGTGGAGTAGTATCTTGGCAATTAGTATTTAAAAATTTAGCGAACCTTCAGAAAGCTGCCAAAGGCTGTTTCATACTCGGCTCGTCTCCCCTAAGGTCTTGCCGCTCTGTAGGCATTTTTTATTGCGCTAGCCTGAGGTGTCTTGGAAGATGCTTCCACTGATATTTAATTTAGCAACCCAAATGCGAAGACAACTGAGCCCACGGTAAAAAAGAAATGCTAAACGTCTGTTTCATCACTCTCTAAATCTCTGCTCCTGCTGAGACAACAGAAATAAGAACAAGCTCTTTTCTTAGCCAGCATGGCGGCTCTCTTGCTTTGCATAGGGATTGTGTGTGTGTGTGTGATTGTGTATGTGTGTGTGTGTGATTGTGTATGTGTGTGTGTGTGTGTGTGTGGGTGTGCGTGTGTGTTTTTCTTTACTTGTGAAACTCGGCTGCCTAATTCCTCTAAACCACTTCAAAGTGCATATATGGTTTAGAGTTTGAATAATGAAAATGGCTTTTGTGTGTGTGTGTGTGTGTGTGTTTGTGTGTGTGCGTGCGTGTGTGTGTGTTTGTGTGGACATGACATGGACGTAAGTGAATGTGTGTACACATTTATCCACATGTGTGTGTGCGCGCGTGTGTGAACATAATTGCATGTGTGTGTTTCCCCTCTCCTTGGCCGCTGCTTCACAGGGGAATGCTGAATCCCAGGCTGTGGTGGAGACATTGCCTTTCAGTAGAAATCGACTCCAGCTGCCAGCCAACACGTCCCAGCTGTGCGCTCAAAAGCACCCTGAACAGCATAACCCCCCCCCCCCCCCACACACACACATACACACACACACTTCTCTACTCACGACACCCAATGTTCCTGCGCAACAAAGGGCCTAGTCTCTCTTACATACACACTCACGCACATACATACACACACACACACACACACACACACACACACACAGAAAAAGAGGAAAATCAATCTCTCATGTCGTGATCAGTTTAAGCTTCTCGCGATCAGCGGAATATCGCTTCGTGGGAGAGTGTGACTGTGGCATCTTCTTTGAAGCTGTCTGTCTATATTTGTTTGTGTATAAATGCTGTACAGTATGTATTGCTGTAAAAGTGTAATACTGTATGCATATGAAATACTGTATGTGTCTATCACACCCCTTTTCCTGTGAGAGTATGATGCAAAAGAGTTTTTACTTTCATTACAGTGTTCAGTTGCATCTCCCCATGTCACCATGTCACCATGTCACCCAGCTCAGATCAACTACAACTCCTCCAGAATTGGTGTCTCGTGTTGTGGTGCAGTCGGGATCTTAAAAAGGTCTTTACCACATTTAGCGCCAACCATTTAATGTCCACCTGTCAGTGAGCATATGGGAATGGAGTCTCAGACACACACACACACACACACACACACACACACACACACACACACACACACACACACACACACACACACACATTCATACAGTACAGTCATGGCAAGTAGAGAGAGTGAAGGAAGGGAGACAGTGGAGGAGTATGGACTGCATTTATAGAGCACTTCTCTACTAATACAAATTCATGCCTCACATTCACCCATTTCTAAAAACACTCACACACACTATGCTTCTCCCGTGCGCTGTGCCCTGTGCTAACGGTGAGGCAGACACAACCCCCGCCACTATCCAGTCATGGCATGCAGTACGAGCATGTCTGCTTTCAATCCCACGCCTGGGCGCTTCCATGAGCCCGTTCTCATGACTCATACTTATACAGCAGCCCAGCCCTCAGCACTCTTCTCCTCCTCTCTCATCATGCCCTCGGCAGTGCTACGCCAATGGAAGCCAGTGATGGACTTATCCTGTTTTTTTTTTTGTCGTCCTGCTGTCTCTGTCTTTCTTCATTTGGGTATTTGCATGGATTTTATTGTTATCTGTAACTCCTGTCACCTTTGATAAATGAATAAAGGTGTATATCATAGTGGAAGAGACAGAGGGGGACTGTTGTCTGGTATTATATTCTGTAGGATCTCGACTTACAGTCATTTCCCACAAACGTGTTATCTGCAGGCATGCACCATGCTCAATAGCATGTGTGAGGAGGACAAGCATGTTTGGAGGACGTTGAGATGGAATGCACACACAGTAGAGATCCATTTTGTATCTGATGTATTGATTTCTTCAGTATGAATTCTTGTGCATGTCACGTAATTAGAAACCTATTGTCTGGTTTTACATTCACCAGAGACTTCCCTCTCAGGTAGCTACGCATGTTGTGATAATGGCTGGAACTCAATTTAGGAGTCACCCCTTGAGTCAAATCATTGGTTTCAGGGATTCTCCTTACTAAACACAACACCCCATGGTGGAGCCTGGCATGATTGACTGCCTTTAGCTATTCCCAGTCCAGTGCAGAGCACTATTATAGGTTACTGTATATGGTGTTTACCCCTGAAAATAGGGATTATCTGTATTTAATATTTTTTATTGTCTTAAGACATATTAATTCACAGTTCCTGACATCTACCTGATATCTACTGTTTTCACACACATGCATGGATCATTCAGACACACACACACACACACACACACACACACACACACACACACACAGACTATTCTAATTAAAGTTGGATAAAGGTTTAAACCTCTGCCTTGGCCACCGTCAGTATCATGGTATAATCATCATCTACATATTCATGATTGTGATCCTATGCAAAACAGCATCTGTTTTCTTATGCCCTTGCCATCTGGTTAGGAGACTTTTCCACTCTATTCCTTTACTAGGCCAGTTTCCGACTGAGTTCTCGTAGCATAGGACACAGAAGTAACTGTCTTTCCAAGCTTGCGTATGGGGGCGCTGAGAATTCAGACATTTTGGATGGCAATTATTGAAATTCACGATTACATTACAACGACTATTTAGTCAATGAAATAATATTTCTTTATACAGTTTTGTTTAGATTCCCCAAGGTATTTTTCATGAAGACGTTTACTCTCCTGCTGAAAGTTATTCCAATTGAGTGCATCGTTTCAGATGCCATGAGAAACACTGTATAATCAAGACAATACAGACTATGAGCAATTTCACGAACAAACATCTGTTTTTTTGTTTGTTTTGGCTAAAATAGGATTTCATCTTGCCAGTGTTATTTTAGATAATCATTTTTGGAAAGGTTGGAATGGTAAATAGCAGACAGAGATACGCTTAGCTCCTGTAATTG
>NC_063191.1:35689392-35751892 GCF_017589495.1 Alosa alosa | reverse complement strand
ACTTCAAAAGTCGACACACTGAAAACATGACAGAGGGAAACGTGATTTTGTGGACGGCTGGTGTTTGCACAGTGACTTTAATGCATTTTTAGAAGGATCACGTGTTAAAGCTTGTTATTTTCAGTCAAGGTTCAGAGAAGTCTTAAAACAATAACATTGCTAAATGTAGGCACTGGAATATTAGCTATATGTATAACATGTAAAATATGTATAGCTTGTGTGATATGTAGGTACCGTATAAGTTATAAGTTCTAATCAAGCTAAACAATATGTTATCTTGCTTCAAAGTATGAATCTAATGGTTTTATAGCCCTAAATAATGTTCTTTTACTTAATATGGCAAAATGTTCCTTGACAGCAAGAGGAAAGATTTGGTTTATCACCTAAAGAGGTTCTTCCATTCTGCCGTGTTCTCATAAAGGTAGCTTCTAGAATGCACAGCTATTTTTTAACACATTCTGCCATGTTCTCATAAAGGTAGCTTCTAGAATGCACAGCTACTTTTGAGCACCCTTTTCTCTCCAGACAAACAGCCACCATGTCACTGACACCAGGTTGACAGCTGTTGTTTGTTACTTATGCTGAGTAAGACAATCAGCCCAGCAGGAACACTTGGAACATGAATGCCAGTTAATTAATTCTGTGTACAGAGAATTTGAATGCATTGCCTTGAAGAACACAATGGACAAAACAGCTATGGGGAATCACTCAAACGAAAATTGTGGTGACTCCTTCTTCAATTGAGGACAATCCAAAGTTGCTTGAGTTCCCCAGACTTGCCTCCTTATCAACGAATAATCAGCTCTGGGGCTCCCTCTAGTGGCCACAGCACTGAGAGCTGTGTTTCTGTCGGAGGGGTGAGAAAGCGTAACCAGAGACCCTCACAGCACGTTGGTGAGGTCTCTCCTGGGGCTGGGCTACCTCCGTAGGGTCACCGAGCATCAGGTCGTCTGCATTCCACACTGGACATCTGATAGGCCCCATCCGAGGTAATGGCAGCATTGGCCCCTCCAAGAGAAGTTAACAGTAACACGCTCAGGCCTACACTGACTTCTTTTGAATACCAATCTTGTTCAATCCCTTTGTTCACAACAGTCTAGCTGTCCTAGGAAACAAGTGCCAGTCAGAGTTCTTGTTTTGGTGTATTTATAGTGAGTCACTGGTTAATTTAGTAAAGGAATGCTGGGTAAAAAGTGGACTCACCGTTAGATATTGTAACAAAGAAGTTGTCACCCATCTGTCTGTTAGTGTCATGACACGTTGTGGAGAAACGTTCCACCGGGCAACCCGGGGACAGATTTTATAACCTCTAGCTCTCAGACCAACACACAATGCTGCACCACTATGCTATGCAAGGCCTTTACTCCTGCAATGCTGAGCCTGACCCCTAATGGTGACATGCAGTAGTAATTTTAGTCACTTTTATGACCTAAAGCCCTCACTTAAAATCTCCACAACAAAACACATTTTAATGAATGTTATTTACATTAAATGTTAGTGATCAAATATAATAATAACGGTCTGCACTAATATAAATGAACACCATACTGTATTAGAACAGAGCTCCATTGCACTGCACATCAAGGTGTTCTGCCTTTGCTTAACAGACCCATCATCTCAAAGACAGTTTGACAGCAGTGACTGCTCAGCAAGTTCCTGACTTGAGTGACTGGCACCTCCACACACCTCATCCATATTAAACAGGTGCTGCCCAGGCAATGGAGCACCTGGGCCAGACAACCAAGGTGTTTCCCCAGGGGCAGGGGGAGCTTGTCCTTACCCAGGGTGGGGAGAGAGGCAGGCGGGCACAGCAGGCATAGGAGAGGGGGGTTGGTGGGGGTGGGGTGTCGGTGGTGAACTCAGGTAGGGGCCCTGACTAATGTTACATCTCGGTGACCCCTCAGTCTGTCGCCAGCTGCCAGAAGGCTATTATTTCCTATCATGCACAGGGCCATGGCACCTCCCATGAGCCTTTGCATGGGCGTCACCATCTGCCAAGGAGATCTGGCAATAAATCACGGCTGATATTCATGTGCTCATGACTCATACTGAGGTAAGATTAAAGTTGTTTTAGACTTTCTTTACATTTTCTTAAACCTGATTCTCTTTCAGTGTGCAACAAGTGTGCCATAATAGCTTGAGTGCTTGTAGTTCATAATGAACGGTCTTGCACAACATCCAAGTAACATAATAATGTAACCAGCAGTGTTTAAAAAGGAGAATTCAGAAAACAACGGGTTTCCTCTAGTCATGGTGAACCGGCAGTTTCAAAAGCAGTAACATGTCAGCAATTTAGTCAAAATATCTCATTTGAAAATGTATGTGTGTGTGTGTGTGAGAGTGTGTGTGAGTTGGTGTGTCTGCTGATCAGTGTGTGTCCTCAAGAATACTGCACTCAATGAGGACATTATCACATTCAGAGTAAAATCCAGGCTACAAGTTCGTCCTACCAGACTCAACCTCTCTGTATCTGATTTCCCACACCTTAGGTCCCTTATTAATTGCATCACGCTGCAGAGCATACCACTGAAACACTGTCCCACATCTTAAATGGCTGCTATGCTTACAAAGGAATGCACATAGCATGTCATGACAGAATAGTAGACCTCATAGTGAAAGATATATCAAACCATTTTTCAGCCTCAGTAAGAATGTACAAATATCATCTCGTAAAACCATGTTTCAGCATTGCAATAGTATTTTTAGTATTCCTCTCTACCTGCTTGCTAACACACCGGATGTTGTTATAATAACTGAGGGGTCCAGTGAGGTGTTCATTTTGGAGGTATGCTGCAGCTTTAATTCTAGCATGGAGGAAACCTTTGAGATCAAGGCCATTACAGTAAATACCAACCACTCCTAAACGTGTCTGTGCATATGTGTGTGTGTGTGTGTGTGTGTGTGTGTGTGTATGTGTTTGTGTGGACCCCTGGTAGCCCATTGACTATCTCCTGTTCCTGTCACGGTCGCTCTCCTTCCTGTGCACTACCAGGACCGGCGGAAGCTAAAAACTGCATCTCACCACGACACCAAAAACAGTGGGAGCCCTGAGCTTGTTCTTCCCCTGCAACAAGACGGTGCTATCTTGTGGTGATGGGTGACAGTGACACCTGATGGGTGTTCATAATGCCACGTTTAAATGCGCACATTGTCTTTAATAATGATATGTTATTAGAAAACCTAATTGTTTAGAGGCTTTTTTTATAGGCTACATGTACACTACACTGTCAGCTGGCCAGATATGTACAATGAAAATAAATCATAAATACTATGTCAACACCTGTCAATTGTTATGAAGTTGCACATGGCCTACACTTTGGCAAGTTACACGGTCATCTAGCCCCCCCTTGTGGTAAGAAATGGACATAAGATTCACCAAGGTCCTAATAGAATGGGATGAAGTTCACTATTCCAGACAAGAATAGAGGGTGACATAGTGGCGACAAGAATGGGAATAAATATAAGCAAACACCTATGCAATGAATTTAGAAGTAAACTTTCTGTTGTATTCATTCATCATCATTGTATAGATTTAATATACTGGATAACATTTCCTACACAGGGCGACAACTTCCTCTTCTATTTGTCATCCACATGTAAGCTTCCTTGTAACCGACCCACACCTTCATCCTAGTTTGTGAACATGAATACAACTGATGGAGTGATCCCTTGCACCTTTCAGCTAATTTTCATCAGTGATTACAGGCTAATACAGATAACTAACATTATGTGTTTAGATAGAAAGATGCTAATGATAATTATCATCATGCACAGGGCCGTGGCACCTCCCATGAGGTTTAATTGCAGCCTGCAGTTGATAAAAAAAACATACCTGAGAAATAAATGAATATGCATATATGCATATGATTCAGTGCAGATTTCTCCCTGGAACAGGGCTACATTTTTTGCAGATATGGTGTTATGTATTTTAGGTTGATGATGGTAATGGTATGGTATGGTATGGGGGACGATGGGTATAGAATAACCTTGAGATTATTGGATGAATGCAATATGCATGTTCCTGTGTGCATGTGTGAAATGCTCACTACAGAATTTGCAGGCTTCGCACAACCAATCCAGTAAATGCAGGAATTGCATCACCAGTTGGCAAGACAAACAGGAAGGTCCCAAAAGCAGTGCTGCTGTTGGCCATTTGGGTGCCCAAAGCAGAACTTCTTTGTGGTGCCCCTCAAAAAGTATTTTTGTTTAAAATATGCATTTCTTAAGAAAAATACTACTATTAA
This sequence comes from Alosa alosa, assembly GCF_017589495.1. Lineage (NCBI taxonomy): Eukaryota > Metazoa > Chordata > Actinopteri > Clupeiformes > Clupeidae > Alosa > Alosa alosa. Next base: position 35,747,648 of record NC_063191.1, on the reverse strand, counting down.
AATATTAGCAGTAGTTTGAAGTACTAGTATAAATGGTGCACTGTCATTGTAAGGGCATTGAGTCTACATCTTTTTGCCAGTGAAGCTGTAGACTCAATGTAGATTTTTTGTTTGTGCCACATTTGTAGCACAATATTAAAGGTGCTCTAAGCAATGTTGGGTGACGTCACTTCTGTTGACTTTCAAACAAAACAGAGAGTTAGCTCGCTACTTCCTCACCCGCCCTCCCATGCTGCTCCCGTACAATTGAAACTCTCCTAAACGCACATCTCATCTGCTCTGGAAATTCAAAGTACTCGCGGGAGCACAATGGAATTGTCTCTGCGAGACACTCTGGCAATGATCAGTGTTGCCACAGTTACCTTGAAAAAGTAATCTGATTACTGATTACTCCTTTAAAAAGTAACTTAGTTACTTTACTGATTACTTGATTTTAAAAGTAACTAATTTAGAGTACAAGTTACTTTATTAGTTACTTTCAGCAGCTGCCGACAACACCCCCACCGCCTCAACATAAAAATGATAACCGGTTTTGCCAATACTCACTATGCTGGAAGTGCATTTTAACAGTAATGTCAACAATGTATAGCAGACATCCCAACCTAACCTACTTAGATACTGAAATTCAGATGTTTGTTCAATAATGTCTAGTCAGTACACCAAATAAGGAAGGCCTATTGATAGAAATTGTGATAGTAAAACATGTAGATTTTGGTAGTTTGGCCTTTTCGTGTAGCCTTGGCAACTAGCCATCTACTGTAGTATAGGCCTGAGTAATATGCAAATGAAATTACACTTGTTAAACTCACCTCAACAAGTCTTTTGCAATCATTTAACCGGCGTGAGCAATGCTAAAGTCACTGTTACAAACAGTGCAGTGTGCAAGCCTATCGTTATGTTTTACTTTTAATGAGACAATTGGGTACACTTTTGTGTAGTCTGATGTGAAAAGGGTCTTAAATGTTCCTTTTTGAGGGGCACTGACTCTGCTATGACGCTCCTGTTCCTAGATACACGGACTGAACTGATTAATTAAGTTCGGGAGAAAGAGATATAAGCCCACCTACACTGAAAACTGATTGGTTGATTTAGCAAAACAGACCAGGAGGATGCTCTCTGTCTTGGATGTGCTTCAGGCACACACGCACCACTCCTCTCTATCCCTCTCCGTTGTGTGCGCATTAAATTCAGATGCGCACGCGATTTGAAGTCTGGTCTGGCTTGCATGCTCTTGTTCGCTCTAGGTTCCGGGAGATTTTATGTAATTTGCGGTCGTCAGGAAGCCGCTATCAATATGTGGGAGACTCCCAAAACTTCGGAAGACTTGGGATGTCTAGCTAGACAGCACTTTGTCGCCAGCACAGAATGTACAATGTACCTTAATGTTGTCATGTTTAGCTGACACAAACTCAAAATAATGACTGTATAGATAAAATGTGCATCTCTCTCCTCCCTCCATTGTTGTTTACGTTTGTGTCGCTGCGTGGTTTTACACGTGAGTTGTCCTCATGCTGAAAACGTGAGCATAGCCTACATGACGTTAATCCCTGAGACAAGAAGAAAGCAAAGAATATATCTTTTTACTAAGTAAAATTACAAAAATAGTAACGCACAATGATTTAGATAAGTAGCTTTAACACAGTGCTCAGTTTTATGTACATTATTAGAGTCTCGTGACGCTGGCTATTGCGTGTAGCCTAGGTCATATTTCGTAAAATTGATTTTTAATTCTCTGGCTGTTGCAATTGATACCAATGATTAGCATTAATGCCCTCAGTAAACAGCACACAAAAACAGAAAGCAAACAGTTACAAACAGCCAGGCACTTGGCTCCATAAGAGATTGTGCGTGCCAGTCCGCACGCACGCAAGGACTCGCAATCGCGATGAGCACCGGACAGCGGACAGCTGTTTTTATTTCTCTGGCTGTTGCAATCGATACCAATGATTATTAATATGAATGCACTCAGTAAACAGCACACCAAACAGAAACCAAACAGTTACAAACAGGGACTTGGCTTCATTAGAGATCGCGTGTGCCAGCCCGCATGCACGCACGCATGCACGGACTCGCGATGACCACAGGACAGCGTAGCGTAAAAGTAATGGGTGACAGGGGCGGACACGGCACCTTGCCGGATTCCAACCGGCGATGCTACTGTCACACTCCTTCAAGTATCCACGTCTACTCAACAGAGCTACGGAAGCGCTTCTTAATGCAGTGCTTGGTTTTATGTACATTATTAGTCTCGTGACGCTGGCTATTGCGTGTAGGTCATATTTCGTAAAATTGAGTTTTATTTCTCTGGCTGTTGCAATTTATATCAATGATTAGTATGAATACCCTCAGTAAAATGCACACAAAAACAGAAAGCAAACAGTTACAAACAGCCAGGCACTTGTCTTCATAAGAGATCGTGCGTGCCAGTCCGCACGCACCCACCCACGGACTCGCAATCGCGATTAGCACCGGACCGCACAGCTGTTTTTATTTCTCTGGCTGTTGCAATTGATATCAATGATTATTCATATGAATGCACTCAGTCAACTGCACACCAAACAGAAAGCAAACAGTTACAAACAGGCACTTGGCTTTATTAGAGATCGCGCGTGCCATTACGTAGGCACGGACTCCCGATCGCGATGACCACCGGACAGCGTAGCGTAAAAGTAATGGGTGACAGGGGCGGCCACGGCACCTTGCCGGATTCGAACCGGCAATGCTACTGTCACACTCCTTCAAGTATCCACATCTACTCAACAGAGCTACGGAAGCACTTCTTAACGTAGTGCTCGGTTTTATGTACATTATTAGAGTCTCGTGACGCTGGCTATTGCGTGTAGGCCATATTTCGTAAAATTGATTTTATTTCTCTGGCTGTTGCAATTGGTATCAATGATTAGTATAAATGCCCTCAGTACAATGCACACAAAAACAGAAAGCAAACAGTTACAAACAGCCAGGCACTTGTCTTCATAAAAGATTGTGCGTGCCAGTCCGCACGCACGCACCCACCCATGGACTCACAATCGCGATGAGCACCGGACAGCTGTTTTTATTTATCTGGCTGTTGCAATTGATATCAATGATTATTAATATGAATGCATTCAGTCAACTGCACACCAAAAAGAAAGCAAACAGTTACAAACAGGCACTTGGCTTCATTAGATTTCCCGCGTGCAAGCACGCACGCACGCAGGCACGGACTCCCGATCGCGATGACCACCGGACAGCATAGCGTAAAATTAATGGGTGACAGGGGCAGACACGGCACCTTGCCGGATTCGAACCGGCGATGCTACTGTCATACTACTTCAAGTATCCACATCTACTTACGGGGCGGCTTCTGTGCTTCGGTTTATGTACATTATTAGAGTCTCGTGATGCTGGCTATTGCGTGTAGCCTAGGTCATATTTCGTAAAATTGATTTTTATTTCTCTGGCTGTTGCAATTGATTTCAATGATTAGTATAAATGTCCTCAGTAAAATGCACACAAAAACAGAAAGCAAACAGTTACAAACAGCCAGGCACTTGTATTCATAAGAGATCGTGCGTGCCAGTCCGCACGCACGCACCCACGGACTCGCAATTGCGATGAGCACCGGACACCGGACAGCTGTTTTTATTTCTCTGGCTGTTGCAATTGATATCAATGATTATTAATATGAATGCATTCAGTCAACTGCACACCAAAAAGAAAGCAAACAGTTACAAACAGGCACTTGGCTTCATTAGATTTGTGGCGTGCGCACGCGACGCGACGCGCCGCATGAGCAGGCACGGACTCCCGATCGCGATGACCACCGGACAGCATAGCGTAAATTTAATGGGTGACAGGGGCGGACACTGACTCTGACTGACCCTTTCGTAGACCCTGACTTTGCACGCCTTCATGTACTGACAAACCTACATATCTGGACTTGCGTGCCCACACACCAGTACACTTCACTCATGGACTTTTAAATTCTACACTACATATACACTCCTTGATCTGCACATACATGGACTCTACATTTTTGCACCACATTACACTCATGACATTTTTGCTGTCCATTGGACTCTATGGACTGTACACACACACACCATGGCCTTCTGGATTCTGGGGATCACTGATTGTGAAGAGAGAAAAAAAAGGGAAAAAAAGAAACAAATGTAGAAAATATATATATCCAAATGTATTGTCCTGGAATGTTTTGACATCCTTGAATGGATGATGATTATTGTGGACTGATGTTTGCACTGGTTTAGGGTAGCATCAGATAACATTTTTACATAACAGATAACAGTTTTACATTATGGCTCCATATTTAGTATTTTGAGTAATTGTCAAATATTATGGACAATTTGGGGCTGGGATGTTGGAGCCATTTCTGCTATTCAAGTTATTTGTAATTTATAAGTTAGTATAAGTATCATTTATGTAATAATGCAATATGTAGCACATTTGTGTCAGGGTTCTTGATTGTGGGCACGGATTGGGTGCCTCTGCTTCGCCTACTTTAGATACGCACCTACACAGGTGAAGCAGCTGATGAGTTTGAATGAGCTGGTGGGAGTAGAGGAAGGTATTTTTTTTGACCGTGATCGTAGTCTACTCTAATTATGTAACATAGCTTTCGAACATAATAAATACGGAAAGAATAACGATACCTACGCGTTCATTACTCTGTCTACTCTTGCCAAAGTGGAGCCGAGCGAAAACGCGTCGGATGCCACAATAGCCTAGTCTATAAACGATTTGGGCAGCTGCAGCTCATTTTTTTATTTCCATGGGGATTAACCAGCTGTGAAATTGAATTTAAAGTAACACAATCACAAGGTAATAATTCAGTTTTTATTATTTTCATTGTGCTGGGTAGTCATTTAGACATAACTTTATCAGGAACTGACAGTCGTGTTCAGTCAAGAACAACAAAGATCCATATTGCAATACCTAATTTTCTCAATTGTTTTATTTTCTCAGTTACACTGCCAAAACCAGTTCTCACCCTTCAAACGGAAATAAGGTCACCTTGGGGTCAGCCTGTCCAGATGACCTGCTCTATCTCCACTCAGCACTTGGGAGGGACATTCACCCAGCAGCGGTTCCTGGGGCTGCTTTTGTCTCCCTATTGGACCCAGAGAGCTGCTGCTGGGTGAATGTCCCTCCCAAGTGTTGAGTGGAGATACAGCAGCTCTCTGGGTCCTATAGCTCTCTGGGTCCTATAGGGACAAAAGCATTCACCCTACAGCAGCTCTCTGGGTCCTATAGGGACAAAATCATTCACCCTACAGCAGCTCTCTGGGTCCTATAGGGACAAAAGCATTCACCCTACAGCAGCTCTCTGGGTCCTAAAGGGACAAAAGCATTCACCCTACAGCAGCTCTCTGGGTCCTATAGGGACAAAAGCAGCCCCAGGAACCGCTGCTGGGTTCACCATCCGTCAGGTGGACTTTGTCCATGAAGGATCCTACTGCTGCCAGTATCAAACACAAGCATCTGGGCATGATTTCACCACCTTTCACAGTGACTCTGTCAGCTTGTCTGTAGTGGGTGAGAGAGTAAACATATTTCTCCTTGATGTTATTTATACTGTATACAAGACAGTGCTTTAGTTTCAGGCACATTTGACTGTGGATCCAAATGGAAGCCAAATGGAATCAATGATTTCACTGACCAAACAACATAGTGCAAAAAATATGATATATGAAAAGATAATTGTATAGACAGTGATTCAAAAGAGAAAATATATACAGTTTCACACATTGGCCTGTAAAGTATGTTCGGTAACACTTTACTTGACAGTTTCGATATAAGAGTGAGGTGACACTGCCATGACACATGAACGCTAATCCTAACCTCTAACCTTAGCCCTAATCCTAACCCTAAACCTAACCCTAAACATAATCCTAATGCCCTAACATGTTGTGACAAAAAACGAATGACACTTAATAACAGAAGCGTTATGTCATAAACGTTTATGACTTGTTTATGACACGTTCATGACAGTGTCATGTCACTGTTATGTCGATACTGTTAAGTAAAGTGTAACCGTATGTTCTTTATGGGTGGTTTATGGGTAACACTTTACTTGACGGGTGAGTTCATAACACATTCATAGCAGCTGTTATAAACTGCACATAAAGCTTTCATGACTGTTTCATGAGACATGACTCAACATTCATACCGATGACTCATATTCATGAAATCATCTGCAAAGGTTACATCATAAAACAAAAACATTTTTTGAAAAAAAATATATATATTTGGACTTTTTTTTATTTTGACAAGTTGTTGTTGTTCTGTCTTCCACATTCATGAAAGTTTTGGTATGAATGTCATGTCTCATGAAAATGCTTTATGTGCAGTTTATGACAGCTGCTATGAATGTGTTATGAACTCACCCGTCAAGTAAACTGTTACCGTTTTATGTCCTCCAGTGTCCCTGTCACAGCCCATCATCTCTATAAGGGCCCCAGAGGGAGAGCTGGTCTTGGGGCCCCTCGGCCCAGAGGTCCCCTGGGGCCAAAGCTTCTCCATCGTCTGCACCACAGAGCCACAGGAGTACCAAGGAGGCTCTTTCCACCTCACCTCTGATGGGTCAGCTGAGATCTGGACTGAGCTGGCTGTCAATCACTCTGCATCTTTCTACTTTCCTAAGGCAGAGTTTATCCTTGCAGGGAACTACAGCTGCATCTATGAGGTCACTTTGGCCACACGTCTGTTCACCTCAGGAACGACAGATGTGCTTTGTGTGATCATAAGAGGTGTAGTAACACTCCCTGTGCGTTAAATCACATTTCTATGATGTGTTTTCCTTTTGTGACATATGCCGCTTGCTTTCCAGCACTGACTTGGAGTGGTCTCACCATATAGCATCTGCACATCCCTCTGTGTTGTATGGAGCAACACTTGGGCTGTTGTTTCTCCTGATGCTTCTGTGCTCAGTGCTACTGTTGAACAAAAAGAAGGCTAAATATGTGGTCAATGAGGAGCACTGTGAGCACCCATTCTACTATAACAGATCCTTTAAATCATACTCCTGGCTGGACCAGGTAATTGATATGTTAATAGAAAGAGTACAGGAATAACTTTACTGTTGTTTGTCCTTAATCTCAGGGCCCATGAGTTCATTTGAAGTACCGCAGAGTTCATACCATATGAAGACAAAGAAGATACCAAATCCGATGGATGAAGAACATGTCCTCCATTAATTTTCATTGTTAGCTGACCTCAGTATATAGTTGTGGTTAAAGATTTATGTTTTTGCTTCACTGATTTGATTGTTGTGCCATATTTGTCAGAATTAATCCTCTATTTATTGTTCATTGCAGTTTTTCTCAACAGTAATGGTAGAAATTATTAAGGATCTAAGCAGAGAAACTTGGGCGGTGGGTAGTATAGTGATTAAGGAGCTGGGCTAGCATGTAGTAGCCTTGAAAGTTGTGGATTCAATTCCAGGCTTCCACCATTGTGCCCTTGAGCAAGCCACTTAACCCCAAATTGTTCCGTGGACAATGTAGTTGTGAAGTGTCTGCTAAATTAATAAATGTAAATGTCACTTCTATTTTTTAAAGGATTCTTAAAGGAGAAATCCGTCGATTATTCGCATAGATCTACATTTCTCAAGGTCACGAGTACCGACAGTACAACCCCCAAAACAACCGGTTGGACTTTTCTTGAGTTGCTGCAGCCAACAGCTAAACCAGGCAGGCAGCTACAGTGCTACACTGGGGGCATGTTTGTGAGGCCCCCCATGTTCATCTACGTAAATGAAAAATCGCCAACTTTCTCCTTTAAGGAGTGTGCACAAGAGATTTGTGTCTATTTTTGTCAGCATCCCTCAAGAAAATCAATTGTGACAGAATGAACCAACTTCTGTGTAGCCTAGTTATTTGCGTCACCAGTGTACGGGGGCAAACAACATTTCCACTTAGGATGTCTGTGCTGTCATGTCCGCGCCAATTTGCGCACCCTTTTAGGGAGCCAATCAGTAAATCTGCTAGAACCCTGTTGTTTTGTTCAGGCTGAAAAGCTCAGGCCCATCTGCCTGCCACATTTTCCCACCTTCTTTCAAAAAACTCGAAATTGAAACTAAAGTGAAACTAATGTATCCTCATTCTGTTATCAAACATTTCATCAAATTTGACATACAAATTTTAAATTTGGTGCACTTATACTTGGCCGCATTTGAAAACAATGAAAACAATAAGTACCAATTGTTCCGCTCTTCAAAATGGCCTCCAACAGCCAATCAAATTTCAGCAATGTTTGCCAGTGTAAATGACTAATCATTGTGAAACTTCATAGGCTCTTTCATAGAAACTATGTATCTATTGCCAAAATTGGCCTTTAGGGGCCAATATTCTTGATTCCATATATTCACATTTTCTAATCTGTCCCTTCTTTCGCATGTTGAACCTTTCAAAAATGTGTTACATACATTACATTGCATTAATACATATGATTGTGTATTCACAGCATGATTTCAGGATATCTGGTTGAAATACACCTTTACTGGTCTGTAAAGGGCATGTAGGCTCGTCATCCCCTAAACATGAAAGGCAAATGGGCAAAATGTTATCCATGTAAATCATTATCTTTGTGATTGGTTTAACGTCAGAACGTCAGACAATAGACCATCACGGACATTCGCATAATTCTCCCTATGCCACCACTTTGTTGTCCCAGCGTCGTGTTTAGGGTAATTAATTTATCCAGTTGGAAGGGCGACTTTCAAGGTTTTCCCAATGGCTATATCTGTATTTGACTCTGTTTCGCTTTCCCATCACCATGACCAGTCGGCCACATAAACCCCACAGCCTGTTGGTGCTGCCACTATGCATGAGGGGAGCATTGCAGCCCCACAGCCTGTTGGTGCTGCCACTATGCATGAGGGGTGCATTGCAGCCCCACAGCCTGTTGGTGCTGCCACTATGCATTAGGGGTGCATTCCTTTCCTGCTCTGCCATGCCCACCACTCTGGAATACAGTTAATCTGGAGCCATCAAACCACATGACCTTTTTTCCAACGTTAATCTTGTGTAATAGAACCCAGAGCCTTATAGATAGACCATATATGTCTTAGATGTCTCTCTCTATGGCTCTGACAGAACCATAATAGGAAAGGCATGTTCAAAGTGAGACACACATGAATTGTTCAGAAACAACTTGTTCTCTGAGATGCTCTTGGATGTCCAGCCCACTGAGTCACTAGAGACATGTAGGTCACATTCAGGTCTTCTCCCCAACCCAAACTGGGCTAGACTCTCTGCTGTGCTCTTAGAACCCAAGACTGTGTTAAGGGCATTTTCACTACCTTTAGATAGGAAAGGTGTAGCATATTACAGAAATGTCTTAATTCACCAAAATCCTAAATAAATGTTCCTAGCTTTAGGATGACCCATAACATATGATGCCAGTCATCTCGATAGAGCTTTGCTATCTCAATGTATCCCAATGGATACTCTGCTCAACTGGAAGTTTGGGCACAAAGCGGGCCAAGTTGGCCAAAGATACACATTTTTGCCACTAGGTGGCGCAGTTTGCATTAATTGTTTTGAGAAATGTTGTGCAAACATTAATGGTGATTTGATAAATGCACCAAAGTGACTGAGAATACATAGTGCTTTACTTTTAGTAGATCAAAGTACAACATTTGAATGAGAACAGTCAAGGTCTATTTATTTTTTGTACATTTATAATTCCACATGGTTTGGTATATTTTACTGTATAGAAAAAGTCATGAGTTCATTTGACCTAATATACTGTATGGTAAAATTGCATAACTTGAGTACTTATAATTGAAAGCAGACAAGAAATAAATCTACTTTAATCTATTTCCTTAAAAACACAATGTAAAATCAACTGTCCCCTGTTTTCGCTTTGTTTTCAATTCAAGGACTTCAAGCAGGTCAAATCTTATTGTTGTACATTGAGTAACCAAGGTGTGAGAGACATGTATCATGTCCCATCCAGAATGTTGTAACATTTTATTTACCTTCTTACACATGTTGTATTTTTTATGTTATTTAAACACTAGATGGCAGTATACGTTCATGAATAATGCTGTTTAAACTACCCAATGACATGAAAGAAGCAAAACTAATGAGAACAAAGAAAGCAGAGAGCTGACATGTCTAAAGTAACTGTATTACTGAGCAGAGTTTGAATAAATTAATAACAGTACACTTGTTGAGGACCGTGTACAACAGCATGTGGCAGTCATAATTATGTACTATTATATTATGTACCGTATTTCTATTTGTCTATAGTCAACAAGTGAAGTATAAGCCTCCATCACTGCATTTGAGATTGACACCAAGCAAATTAGAAAGTAGTTTAATTTGCCTTTGCTTTTGTGTTTTCTGTTCATTATTTTGTCTGCCAAATTGGTTGAATTTGTTGCACATAAAAGCCCTGGACAGTAAAACATTAGGACTTTTTACACAGGGCTTTATAGCGGCACACGCCTGTCCTTTTTACACTGACGAAGGGTGAATGAAGGGCCAGTGCTGCCCCTCAAATATGCCGCCGGCAAGGCAGGACAATGTAAATGGTTCAACGCGGAATGGTGCAACCTGGTCGTGATGGCATTTTTTGTGTGTGACCCACCACTGGGAGATTTAAAAAGAGAAAACAGCTGATCAGAAGAAGGGGCAGTTTCTCAACTGCTTTCAGGACGCTATTGTGGAAAGAAAACTGAGGAGACAAAGACATCCACAAAAAACTACCAAATGCCGGCGACAGTAAAGGACGATCCTTTATTAGAGAGGCTGGCCGAAATACTTCAGAACTGCAGCTTTGGTATGGACAAAGCACAGGTAACAAGCAAATTAAAGAGCCTGTGAAGGAATTACACCAGGTCAGTGTCTATAATGGCAGATGTTACAAAGGAATAGTAGACATACCACATAGTGAGACATTCTTCAAAATAAACCAGATAAAAGCTTACACTTGCTCTTAGTTACAGTCCTATAGACTGGCGCGTGCGTGTGCTGGCGTCTGGATAATTTTGATTGTATTAATTTTTATCTACAACTCCCGAGCTACCTGTTGGAGACCCCTGGCCTAAACTGAATTGCCCCAAAATATATTTTTGTGTGTGTGTAAATGTATAAAGTCTGCACACACTACTAGATGATGCTCCCGCGCTGATTTAATGCACAGATAAACATGCCCTCATCCAGATTATAGGGGTCCAAGATAGAATTGGAATGTGTTACTTGCATCGCTATGGGATTTGCTTGCTTTCAACTTTTACATAACAAGATGTTGGCACATGTATGTCTTGAGATGAGTGAAATATGTTAATTGCTGAAATGTGACCCTGCAAGGCGAAACCAGTCGCTTTGGCAAAATTTACAAAATTAAGTTATTGTGCTCACAGGAACGGCCATAAACTAAGTTTTCCAACGATATGTATATCGAAGGTATTGCAAAAAGTATCGCTAAGATAACCGCATCCAAAGTTGCCATGGTTCTCCTGTCACGATACGCCAGAAGGGGAGAAAATCACCTTTTTAAGTAAATTGTCACGTGCGATAGTGTGAGGGCACAGTTATTATTAGACTTACGGTAGCTTGACTTTGAAGCGGATGACTGACTATGTGCAGTTTCATCAACCGTGCAGTGAGTCAGAGAATGTCTAATAAGGGGAGAACTGCCACTTTTTTTTTTTTTTTTTTTTTTATTGTTATTTTTTTTTTTTTTATTGGTAATTCAAGTACAATAAGCATGGGTGAAAACAATCCATAAGGAATCCATCTATGTACAGGATCAGGTGTAACTAGATGTACCGCATAGCGGTACAAAAATATGACCGCCCAGCCAGTCCTGTACATCCGTTCAGCGAAAATAAATCACACTTCAATTTGTCTCCATATTTTACTCCATCCCCACTCTTGAAACTTTTGTGTATGCTTGTTTGGCATGCCTGTGTGTAAAGCGGCTGCACAGAAAGTACCCTACTGGTGCTGAAAAGGTGAATAGATTGTAGAATAGCCAAAGAAGATGTAGAATTGTTATAAAACCTTTAAAATCTCTAAACAATCACAAGTAGGGCAGTTCATCACAGTTCATCCATTGCAACTGGATTGATGAAAGGTCACTTACACCTGTAGGCTACATTGTATTTGGGAAAAGCAAAAGGTATCAGCATAATGTTATTTATTTATTTATTTTTTATGTATTTATAAACAAAAACATCTCTGTCAGTTTCATGCCGTTTTCAACAGCTATCAAAACAAAGGTCATTTTGGATGGATGGATTTTTGTGAATGTTTCTTCTTCTACATAAGATTTTAGTCATCTTTAGTTCATGTAATAATTTTATTGTCAATGCACAAATTAAGTAACAGTAGTCTGAAACGTTATTGTTAATGCACAAATTAAGTAACAGTAGCCTAGTCTGAAACGAAATGCTGTTTTACATCTAACCAGTGGTGCAAATAACTGACATGTCCAAATGGGCCTTGATGAAATGCGCCGCTAGACTGTTCATACACATTTTAACGGGCCAAAGTTGAAGAGCTTTTGTCCGGTATTGTTAGTGCAAATATAGGCTGATTCATGTTCCCTTGCATTGTTTAACTGAGGTCCATGGCTAGTCTGGCTTTCATCAGACCAAGCTCAATCTTTTAAGAAATCAAAAAAAATAAATAGCGGGAGATCAGGCTGGGTTCACCCAGCCTAGTCCATAGGCACCGAGCATTGTTTAATTTTCCGATTGAGATATACACGCTTCTGGCTATTCTAAATGCAAAAATGCATCAGGGAGTTATGACAAAACGGTAACTAACAAACTAGATCCTAATAGAAAGTTGTTAGCTTCCCTAAGCTACAGGTAGGATTATAAGGTAGGCCTATTGACAACATAAATTGTCAATAGGCTATGCTGGCTTACACAAATAAAATCTCCTTTGAAACCAATGGCTTACGCCTTTACAGTATCAAGCGGACTTAAACTGTCATATCGTGGCGAAAAGTTGTAATAACATTCACGCAGCTCCATGAGTCAAGGAGCTTGAATGAAGTAGCCACTTCTAAATGGGACCCACTACACAGTAGCTTAAGGTGTTTTGCTAAAGCAGCCATAATGAAATGAAGGTGTCATTGTTTGATACTTCACACACACGTGCTTTTTAATTTCACAGACTACAACTACCAAGCTGTAATCAAAGCACATCGATTCCCCTCTCACACCCTGCACGCACTTAAAACAAAATAAACAGGCGCCTCAGTCTCACGCATGTATAGGCAAAACTGTATCAGACCGGTGTAACGTTGGTAAATCTTCCATTGCACAGAATGATTTTGTAGCACGTGCAATAAATGACAGTCGAAAGATACAAACAGTGCTGCTATCAATTTGTTTGGTATAACCGCAGATTTATAGTTTTCTACAAATGCAATCAATCAAATGCCTCCATCACTCAACCAACGCTTAACGGTAACATTACCTAGGTCCTTATTGATATTACAAGATTAACGTACCTGCAGTAAAACCAAGCATGTCGAGAAACATCCTTAGATTTATTTCGCTTCAAGAAGAAATGGGAATTACACTTCATGTGAACATCGCCCTATCCTTATTAGATGTTCGCTGCGGTAAATTACAGTCCTTGTATGAAGCGCCCATTGTTTTTCCAACCCACTTTTAACTTCCAACAAAATTACGCCTCACTGCAACGATCGCCATCTAGTGGACAAACGACTACTTCTCGCCAATACTGAAAATGCAGCCATGATGATGATGATGAATATTTATTTTGGCTTTCTTTTAATCCTACTGATTTTAATTTTTTACCGGGGGGGGGGGGCAAATCACAAATGAGTGATTATGAGCCAGGTTGATGTGGGCCCTTGAGACCAACATACCATAAAAGATTCACAGAGAACTGTGTCTGCCCTACCCTCCTTCGGGGGTCCAGTCCAGCGGGGGCTGCAGATGAAAACGAAAAATGACGGTTCCATGCTATCCATGTGGGGGTACATGCTCACCAAGTTTTGTGTACCCCGGTCTTTCAGTGTCGGGAATCCTTGTTGGTGTATGCGCCACTAAATGTACACATAAATTATTTTATTGTAAGGCCCCCATGAACGAAAGTACACAAAACTTGGCATGCATTCAGAGGGTGTCATAATGATCCTACTCTTTTTAATTTCGTGCAGTTTTGACCTTGTCAGCCAAGAGATATTGAGATGAAAACACCTCATTTTTGCTTTTAATTTTTAACTAGGTGGCGCTATACATGAAATAAGTGGTAATGGGATGGGTTGACATGCCCCCTTAAGACCAACATACAAAAAAGGTGGACCTCCTAGGCCCTACGGTTCTCGAGATATTCACAGAAAACTGTCTCCGGCCACCTACAGGCCAGTTGGTGTATAGTAACATAAATTAATTTATTGTGTGGCCCCCAGGAACGGAATTCCACAAAACTTGGCGTGCATACATAGGGTGTCATAATGATCCTACACTTCCAATTTTGTGCAGTTTTGACTATGTTAGGTCACAGATACCTTCAATTACACCACCTCATTTTTACTTTTTGTGTTTAACTAGGTGGCGCTATACATGAAATGAGTGGTTATGGAATGGGTTGACATGGCCCCTTGAGATCAACATACAAAAAAAATGGTCCTCCTAAACCCTACGGTTTTCGAGATATTCACAGAAAACTGTGTCTGCCCTACCCTCCTTTCGGGGTCCAATTCAGCGGAGGGGCTACAGATCAAAACGAAAAACGATGGTTCCATGCTATCCATGTGGGGTTACATGTCCACCAAGTTTCGTGTACCCCCGGTCTTTCAGTGTCCCGGGAATCATTGACGGAAATTTGGGCATGCTAAAAAAGAAAAAAAAAAAAAAAAAAAAAAAATCTAACTAAACCTATATGACCGCCGCTTAAGCAATGCGGCGGTCATAATTAAAAGGAGGAAGCAAGAGAAAAATTAAAATAATAAACAAAAAAAAAAAAAAAAAAAAAAAAAAAAAAAAAAAACACACAACAGAAAAAAAAACATATAACTAGGGCTTAGTCATTAAATCATATTCTGTAACACTGTTCAAAAGTTGTACTGCTTTCTTAGACTTCATAGCTTTAAGGGCTTTTGTATAATAAAGGAAATCATTGTAAAACCCACTAAAAGTGGGCTTAACCTTTGAGTATTTACATTTATGTATAACAAATTTACAGAGAATAACAATCACATTTACTAAGAGATCAATGTTATCATTCACAGTAAAGAGTCCATATATAATGTCCTTCAAGTCAAAGTTATCTAACATAAAACATTTAGGACTGAGCCAGTTATGAAGGTCAAGCCACAAGGTTTAAACATAAACACATTCGACAAACAGATGCTCAGCGGTTTTCAGCCCATTACAAAATACACAATTATCAGTTTCAATCCCAAAGCACCTTTTGATTCAATTGTTGGAGGGGTATATTCCATTCAAAGTTTTGAAATGTAGCTCTTTAGCCTTAAGCATTATGGGATATCTCATGTATTTAGTTCACAAAAGCTGTATACGATTCTTTGGAAAAACTTTTAAAATAGAATTTCTATATGTTAATAAGGGGTAAGACTGGTTGATAAATAGGTTTCTAAGACATTTGTTGGAGCATCTAAAACTCTTAAAGTCACAACCTTCAACAAAGAGCTGTGGTAGGGAAAGAGAAATATTGGGATCTGAAATTATTCCTCTTATTAGGCCTAAAATGGAGTCAGGTATGGCATCAACTACAGAATGATATGTATCAATGTTGCAGGTTAACTCATACTTCAAACAAAAGCTTTGATATGTTAAAAGACATCCATTAGAATCAATTAAATGCAGGACTGACCAGATGCCCTTCTCTAGCCAGTCCTTGATAAACAAGGATGACTTCTTTACAGTAATGTATCTGTTGTTCCAGATAGGTGTGTTGTGAGGGGTAAAATTATTGTACAGAATCTTCCAGTATAGAGCAATCTGCTGATGGAAGAGGGATAATTTGATGGGCAGTTTCTGAAAACAGAAGTCACATTTAAGGAAAAAATCAATACCACCTATTTTTTTGAATATTTCATGGGGGATATGGTACCAGAAGCTGGTACTGTTGTTAAAAAATGATTTCAACCACTTGATTTTTAATGTTCCGTTTATGGAGTCAATATCAATGGCCTCCAACCCTCCATCTCTGATGTCTTTTATGATTTCTGATCTTTTAACATAGTGAACCCTTTTCTTCCATATATAGTCAAAGTTTATTTGATTGATTTTTTTAATGGCTCTCTTGGAAATAGCCATTGAATAAGCAGGATATACACCTTGAGATACTCTCCATTTTTGTTAGAAAGACTCTACCCAGTAAACTAATGTCTCTCAGTAACCATGAATTAAGTTTAGCCTGACAATCCTTGGTTATCCTTGACACATTCATGTTCTCCCTTTCTGTTGGATCACTAGAAATAAGTATACCTAAATATTTAACTGTAGATTTTATGGGAATGTTATAGGCTTCTCGGTTAGATTGCACTGGTGGATAGGCATTAACTCACACTTATTTAAATTCAATTTCAGGCCAGAGGCTTTAGAGAAAGACTCAATCGTCTTCAAAACTTTTGGTGTCTCGGCCAGATGCTTCATAAAAATAGTTGTGTCATCTGCCAGCTGGCTAATTACAACTGGCAATCCTAAAACGTCAAGTGGGGCAATATTTGAGTTTTTTATAAGAATAGAGAGCATTTCTGTTGCAATTATGAAAAGAAGGGGAGAAATAGGACAGCCTTGTTTGATTCCACGTCCGATATTAAAACGGGTGAAGTGCCCCTGGTAAGGAGATGGAGCTGTTAGTATTGTTATATAGGGAAGCTATACTATTTCTGAATTTATCACCAAAACCTAATAGTTTTAAACATTGAAAAATAAAAGGATGCTCAATAGAGTCAAAGGCCTTGTAAAAATCAAGAAATAACAAGAAGCCCTCATCCTCAATCAAGTGTTTGTAGTCTAGTACATCAAGTACCAAGCTTAATGTTATTGTGGATAGATCTACCCTTCATAAAACCAGATTGGGAATCACTTATAATGGTGTGGATTTTCTTTTTTTAATCTGTTAGCATAAACAAGAGTTATAATTTTATAGTCATTATTATGACCGCCAGTAGTTTTAGGGCGGTCATATAGGGGTTTTTTTTTTTTTTTTTTTTTTTTTTTTTTTTTTTTTTTTTTTTTTTTTTTTTTCGCATGTCCAAATTTCCGTCAATGATTCCCGGGACACTGAAAGACCGGGGTAGACAAAACTTGGTGGGCATGTAACCCCATATGGATAGCATGGAACCATGGTTTTTCGTTTTGATCTGTAGCCCCCACGGCTGGACTGCACCCCCGAAAGGAGGGTAGGGCAGACACAGTTTTCTGTGAATATCTCGAGAACCGTAAGGTTTAGGAGGACCATTATTTTTGTATGTTGATCTCAAGGGGCCATGTCAACGCATTCCATAACCACTCATTTCATGTATAGCGCCACCTAGTTAAACACAAAAAGTAAAAATGAGGTGGTGTAATTGAAGGTATCTGTGACCTAACATAGTCAAAACTGCACAAAATTGGAAGTGTAGGATCATTATGACACCCTCTGTATGCACGCCAAGTTTTGTGGAATTCCGTTCATGGGGGGCCACACAATAAATTAATTTATGTTACTATACACCAACTGGCCTGTAGGTGGCCGGAGACAGTTTTCTGTGAATATCTCGAGAACCGTAGGGCCTAGGAGGTCCACCTTTTTTTTGTATGTTGGTCTTAAGGGGGGCATGTCAACCCATCCCATTACCACTTATTTCATGTATAGCGCCACCTAGTTAAAAATGAAAAAGCATAAAATTAGGTGTTTTCATCTCAATATCTCTGGCTGACAAGGTCAAAACTGCACAAAATTAAAAGTGTAGGATCATTATGACACCCTCTGAATGCATGCCAAGTTTTGTGTACTTTCGTTCATGGGGGCCTTACAATAAAATAATTTATGTGTACATTTAGTGACGATACACCAACAAGGATTCCCGGGACACTGAAAGACCGGGGTACACAAAACTTGGTGAGCATGTACCCCCATATGGATAGCATGGAACCGTCATTTTTCGTTTTCATCTGCAGCCCCCGCTGGACTGGACCCCGAAAGGAGGGTAGGGCAGACACAGTTCTCTGTGAATCTTTTATGGTATGTTGGTCTCAAGGGCCCACATAAACCTGGCTCATAATCACTCATTTGTGATTCCCCGGTAAAAAATGAAAATCAGTAGGATTAAAAGAAAGCCAAAATAAATATTCATCATCATCATCATGGCTGCATTTTCAGTATTGGCGAGAAGTAGTCGTTTGTCCACTAGATGGCGCATCGTTGCAGTGAGACGTAATTTTGTTGGAAGTTAAAAGGGGTTGGAAAAAACAATGGGCCTTCATCATACAAGGACTGTAATTTACGCAGCGAACATCTAATAAGGATAGGACGATGTTCACATGAAGTGTAATTCCCATTTCTTCTTGAAGCCCGAAATAAATCTGAGGATGTTTATCGGACATGCTTGTTTTTACTGCAGGTACGTTAATCTTGTAATATCAATAAGGACCTAGGTAATGTTACCGTTAGCGTTGGTTGAGTGATGGAGGCATTTGATTTATTGCATTTGTAGAAAACTATAAATGCGGTTATACCAAGCAAATGTATAGCAGCACTGTTTGTATCTTTCGACTGTCATTTATTGCACGTGCTACAAAATCATTCTGTGCAATGGAAGATTTACCAACGTTACACCCGGTCTGATGCAGTTTGCCTATACATCGTGAGACTGAGGCGCCTGTTTATTTTGTTTTAAGTCGTGCAGGGTGTGAGAGGGGAATCGATGTGCTTTGATTACAGCTTGGTAGTTGTAGTCTGTGAAATTAAAAAGCGTGTGTGTGAAGTATCCAAACAATGACACCTTCATTTCATTATGGCTGTTTTAGCAAAACACCTTAAGCTACTGTGTAGTAGGTCCCATTTAGAAGTGGCTACTTCATTTGCGCTTTCATTGACTCATGGAGCTGCGTGAATGTTATTACAACTTTTAAGCCCGCGATATGACAGTTTAAGTCCGCTTGATACTGTAAAGGCGTAAGCCATTGGTTTCAAAGGAGATTTTATTTATTGTAGCCAGCATAGCCTATTGACAATTTATGTTGTCAATAGGCCTACCTTATAATCCTACCTGTAGCTTAGGAAGCTAACAACTTTCTATTAGGATCTAGTTTGTTAGTTACCGTTTTGTCATAACTCCCTGATGCATTTTGCATTTAGAATAGCCAGGCGTGTATATCTCAATCGGAAAATTAAACAATATCGGGTGCCTATGGACTAGGCTGGGTGAACCCAGCCTGATCTGCCCGCTATTTATTTTTGATTTCTTAAAAGATTGAGCTTGGTCTGATGAAAGCCAGACTAGCCATGGACCTCAGTTAAACAATGCAAGGGAACATGAATCAGCCTATATTTGCACTAACAATAACGGACAAAAGCTCTTCAACGTTGGCCCGTTAAAATGTGTATGAACAGTCTAGCGGACGCATTTCATCAAGGCCCATTTGGACATGTCAGTTATTTGCACCACTGGTTAGATGTAAAACAGCGCCGTTTCAGACTAGGCTACTGTTACTTAATTTGTGCATTAACAATAACGTTTCAGACTACTGTTACTTAATTTATTGCATTGACAATAAAAGTATTACATGAACTAAAGATGACTAAAATCTTATGTAGAAGAAGAAACATTCACAAAAAAATCCATCCATCCAAAAATGACCTTTGTTTTTGATAGCTGTTGAAAACGGCATGGAACTGACAGAGATGTTTTTGTTTATAAATACATAAAAATAAATAAATAAATAACATTATGCTGATACCTTTTGCTTTTCCCAAATACAATGTAGCCTACAGGTGTAAGTGACCTTTCATCAATCCAGTTGCAATGGATGAACTGTGATGAACTGCCCTACTTGTGATTGTTTAGAGATTTTAAAGGTTTTATAACAATTCTACATCTTCTTTGGCTATTCTACAATCTATTCACCTTTTCAGCACCAGTAGGGTACTTTCTGTGCAGCCGACACACACACTCAGGCATGCCAAACAAGCATACACAAAAGTTTCAAGAGTGGGGGATGGAGTAAAATATGGAGACAAATTGAAGTGTGATTTATTTAGCGGAACGGATGTACAGGACTGGCGGTCATATTTTGTACCGCTATGCGGTACATCTAGTTTAATAAAGTAATTGGTCTCCAATTATCTAGCAGTTTGGGGTCTTTGCCATGTTTGGGAATTAAAGTTATTATACCCTGTTTCATGGTGGGGGGGAATGTCATAATATCTGTCGCTTCCTTTAACATAAGAAGGAAAGGGCCTTTCAGTGAATCCCAGAAGTGTTTATAAAAGTTGGCAGTAAGACCATCAATTCCAGGAGATTTGTTTAAGGATAAACCTTCTACCGCTTTATCAAGTTCCTCAACAGAAAAGTCAGAGTCACACAATTCAGCAAAATCAGTATCTATAATGAGGAATAAGATGCTGGATATTACTGAAGAAACAGTTTGCATCAGCACAAGAATATGCAGAAGAGTACAATTTCTGGTAGAAAGAAACCACTTCCTTTGTGATCACAACTGGATCTTTATTCTCCTCTCCCTTTATTAGTAAAGATTTTATTGAGTTTTTTTCTTGCCTTCTTTTTTCTAGCTGGCAGAAATAGGATGTGCTTTTCTCCCCTTCCTCTATCCACTTTGCTCTGGACCTTACATAGGCTCCTTCTGCCTTTCTGAGATAGATTTTATCAAGTTCAGAGGACAAGGTTTGTAGTCTTTGTCTGTCCACATCAGTAGGGGGCGTACTTTGACAGAGCAAGTTTATTTCTTTAATTAAACTGAGTTCTAATGACTTGTTGTCTCTATTAATCTTTTTTCCATAGGATATACAGTACTCTCTTATTTTAAATTTAATGAATTCCCATTTAGAAAGATAAGATGCTATGGAGTAATCTGATATCACTTGTGTAATGATGTCTTTCACACCATTATCAAACGCTTGGGACTTTAGCAGGCTACAGTTAAATTTCCAATAATACACTCAGTTTAATAACTGCGTGATCTGTGAGTGGAGCAGCTGAAAGAGAACTGCCACTCTCGGAAAACTTCCGGTTTCTGAACTGGTTGCAGTTCCTTCTGTGGTTCCACATGAGGGCGCTCGTCCACGAGTGCAGAATGCATGGAGGTCTATGGAGCTGTACCCCTCAAAATCCACTTTTCTCGGGATATAATTTTTTTTCAGTATTGTATTCGAAAGGGGTAGCAAAGAAAATACACTTGGTTGAGTATTATATTTTTTAAAGTCACTTAATTGTTCTTAAAAGCCTTTCAAATGTGTCAATGACGTCATTCATTAGCACAATGCTAGCATGTAATGTGCAACAAGGACCCAACCTGTAAGAAATCAAAAGGACATAAGTACTCGTTCATTCAACTTTTGACCTATAACCCATGTTGAAGTTATACAAACTACAATCAAATCTGAGATTTGTCAACGACAATCAGGTGAAAGAGACAATTTTAGCCGTCTAGCTCCATTGACTCCCATTCATTCTGCACTCATGGCGATCGCCCCTAGTGGAACTCTGGTGGAACTGCATCCAAAATTCGGTACAATGGGACTTTATACGGAGTGGCAAGGCTCTCTGTAGATGGGCTCTGAGTGAGTCTTTTTCTGCCACCTAGTGAATACCTGGGACAGTCATATGGTGTCACTATATAATTAATGTATTTCGGGGAAAGTAAGGGGAGAGGAAGTTCTGTGTACACAGGTAGTACTGCACGGGCCTACTCGGGCCCAGGCCCAGAGGCCCAAGGGGTCAGGGGGCCCTGAAGCCCAAGCTTTTGAATGGAATCATTGCCTCAATATCAACAAATCAGGATGTAGGCTATGAATCTGATTGAATTTAGGATCCCCAAAATGTACCAGAATACAGGAAATCACATCAAACACCCCCAAACCCCCCCTCCCACACATACGACAATAAGTGGGGGGCCATTAATACATCTGGGCCCAGGGGCCCGAAAGTTCATAATCCACCCATGGTTGTGCATACTTTTAAAATGCGCTACGTCAATGGAAAACTTCTCCTGGTCCCTAAAATGACGCCAGGATATTTCTAAAAGTTTGTGCTTTTGACCGTTCCCTGAAACTTTCAGGCTGAAAGGCAAGTCTTTCACAATCATATTCGGTTACATCTGCCAAGAACGATAGAAAACTGACACATTGAGTAAAATTTAGCTCTACCGTAAAACCTTATAGTGGCGTGGTCAAAGGGAATGACTGCTAATGTGTTGAATCTTCACCTAAATAAAGTCTGTGTTTAACAGTCAAAACGTATGTTTTGCCGTGAAATTTGTTCACAATGTGAAAGTGTAGACTGTATACTGTCAAATTATGCGAAAAACATGAAATTCGACATTTTAACCCGTACGTTTGTTTATTGTGGATTTTCTCAAAGCGACTGGTTGGACAAAAGGGCTATTTCTCAGAAACTTAAGTTAAAAAGAGATTATGGCTAAAATCTCATATTGTTAAATTGAACTCGGTGTCTGAAATGGGCTAGAAAAAGAAGCAGACCTCATTTTGAATATCATAAACTTGTCATCACTCACAAACTTGTCCTTTGGTGATAATTGATTTTGTCTACAGTAGATGGGAAAAGAACATGAGGATTTAATTGCACCAACAACGTCCTTCTGTTTGCTTCAACCACGCCCTCCTCTTGCAAGAAAGCTGTGATTGGACTGATTTCATTTCTGCTCATCAGAGACATGATAGGATGAAGCAAGATACAATTCCAACAGTTATTTTGGATTTGTTTCTATACCAAATTAAGGAAAAAAAAACTTATTCCATCCAGTTTTACCCTATGGCCCCCTGTCGTGATTTTTATTGAAATATATCCTTTAGTTTATATATCTTTTATGTAGTATCCCAGCAGATTAAACCCAAATTCCATACATTGAGACAGTAAAAGTGAGAGAGTTTTTGACAGAAAGAAGGAACTTTGGCTTCAGTGAACACAAAACTTTATGTAAATTGTTATCAAGGATAATGAGCATATTTCTCAATGCAAATGCAAACATTCAATGTTTTACACCTAAATATATCCATGGTTAATGTGATATCTACTCTGGTCATATAGGGTACCTGCCATATTGTAACACCTTTCCAATGCACATAATCCCCTTTTACAATTCAGCCAAGAGCATTTCAAGAAAAAATATTTGTGACAATGTTTTAATAAACCCACTCAATTTGTATTAGATTCTAAAAAGGTACAATTTCTCCTAAATATATATACTGTATTTCTCATGTTTGTTTCACCCTCCTCTTCAAACAACAACAACAAAATTAAATTTACTGTGCCCTTAATCTGTTGCTCAACACTGGCACACATCCCTCAACATGGAAAAGCCTAAGGCAAGTCATATATATATATGTGTGTGTGTGTGTGTGTGTGTTTATATATATATATATTATTATATATATATATATATATATATATGGCAAAGACCATCTTGAGTTTCATCATATATTCATCATAGTTTCAGCGTTTGTTGTTAGCCATATCCACATGATGTCCATTCATAGTGTATTTGACAAAATAAAATGTAAAAAAGCACACAGTGTAATATTTTCAGTTTAACACCACACGTTACTCTGGCCTTCCCTTATCTTCAAACTCTGAGATTGATATTGTCGAGTGGAAGAAACTGACCCCACAGTTTTTCTGGAGTTGTGCGTCAGTAAGACTTATGGATAGGAATGTCATAGTTTTTTTTCAGGATGGAACTTTGGCAACATGGATAACTGGCTGAAGTCTCATGAGAATTAATCGCAAAAAGTAAAACATTTCAAAGGTGTCTTGAGTGTGTGTATCTAGCACGGCATTAATCTTTTATCTTTCTGGAACCCCCCCACAAACACACACACACACACACACAAACTCAATTCTTTTTCACGCCTCGTCTCCATCTACCTGGTTAATTTGCGACTCAAGAGAGTATAGCCCAGTGGCAGCGCACCTGTGGGCCGTGAGGGGCGTCCATACCCAGCCCCTCAATCCCGCCATCCTCCACCGTCTTCACCCCCCTCTCCTCCCTTTTCCCCACCTCCTCCACTCTCTCAGGGCGGAAACATGGGCTGGTGCCAAGCGATCAGTCAAAAGAGGAGCTCCTCTCCTGCTCCTCCGCGTCTCACCCAATGTCCTCAGTGTGTGTGCACACACCTGTCCATGGAGGACCCAAAGACATGGGCATGAAAATGACAGAAGTGTCGCTGAGCACTTCAACTGTGTCATTGCTAGTTACGCGTATGAAACTGTCACTTCATGTGGAGGGAGAGCTTGGGGGAAAGCATTTTCTCAGAAATCAACTTACTGACAAGTTGGGACATTTTTCTTTATGGCTTGGCTGAAATTCCAGAAATATGTCCAGGGGCCTTTAAATTACTCTGCAAATGTTTAGACCTCTGCAGAATGTCAGCTTAACAACACAATAACCTCTTCACCACAGTGTCCAAGTATAGAGCATGCACTTAAATGTGTGTGTAAATATAAAGGTTTATACTCTCATAGACACCCCCACACACACACACATACATATACATATATACTTGTGATCTTTTTCATTTTTATGTAGGTTAGTTGGATAATATGCCGGTCTGTGTCCAACTTTGCTTTGTGTGTGTTGGGAGAATGGGAAGCATGCCTCAGACTGCCACTGTTTGTGGGTGTGCTCCTGCATGATTAAGGAAGCTGTAATTGAGACATTGTTGCCGGAATGGCTGGTTACCATAGAGACCTCAGGCAAGGGTGTAACCATGTCTCCCACAGTAGCAAAAAAAAAAAAAAAGATCCCATCTATCTCTGTGAGTGCAGACCTTTCATTTATGTCTACTGTCATTTTATTGTACAGACTGGGAATGCAATTCTATCCAAGTGTGATCTCAAAGTCAGGAGCCCAGTGATTCATATCGCAGTGAGGGAACTGAGATAGTGCTGCTGTCCGACTGCCCGTTCTTTTTATTTCTGATGAGTGTCTTTTTTCAAATCCATGTTAGTCCGTACTAAGAGTGGGGGGAGGCAATGAGTCTGTTGTTTCAGGCACAAAATAATCAGAAGAGAATATTGCTTTTGAAGTGTTTTGGTGATTATGGCTAAGGCACGAAGGGATGAGGATCAACAGATTTCCATGGGACCTTATTTATGGCTTTATATAAATTCCCATATATAGTGTGTTTAGACTAGCCTAATGGGGAAAGCAGTGTGGAGAGTTAACCTAAGACTTAAGGACAGAACAAGGACAGATTTAAGATGCTTGTTCCACAGCCACTGCAGTATTCACTGGGCTTGCAGCCGATGCCACTGGGCTTGTCACCGGGCTCGTCCCTGGAGTTGCTCTCTCCTCTTCATCATTGTCATCATCATCATCATCATCGTCGTCGTTTGTGATCCGGCATGGGCTCTTCCTTGGCCAGCGTCGCGGTGGCCATGGTGACATCAGCGTCGACCTCTCCTTCCCCATTCTCGGACAGCCCGGCCTCCACGCTCAGGAGGGGCTGCCCCTTCTCGTCCAGGGAGTGCACCTCGGCCAGGGGCAGCTCGCCGCCAGGCCCGCCCAGCGATGGCACCTCCACGTGGTCTTCGGGCAGTGCAGCCTCTGCAGCGGCTCCGTCCCGCACCTTTTTGACATTGAAGGTCATGGGCGAGACGCGGAAGGATGAGCTCTTGGCGGTGGGGCTCTTGGGGTGGTTGGGTGTGAAGCTCTTCTTGATCTTCTCGCGACGCTCGGGCGGCACGATCTTGTTGATCTTCTTCTCGATGCTCCGGCGCGAGAAGGCCTTCTTCAGGCTGTCCACCTTCTTCAGGCTGGAGCGTTTCAGCTTCTCGGCCCGCGAGCGCTCCAGACGCTCGGACCCCAGCGACGACAGGCCGCCGTCGTCGTCGTCCTCCTCCTCCAGGGCCAGCTCACTCGCCGCTTCGCCACGGGGGCTGGACGGGTGGGTCGCGGTGGCTGCCACTGTCCCCACGGCTTCCTCCTCGTCCTCGTCGGATGTGAGGCTGATGGTCTGTAGGCCCTCCTCGTGGGAGCGGTTGCGGTCAACGCTCGGGGTGGGTGCGTGCAAAGACATGTTCTCCTGGGTATCATGGATAGAAGCAGTGGTGGACGCAGCAGGGTCCTTCGTGAGGAGCATGGAGGGGATCTCATTGTCCTCCTGCAACACATGAGAAAAAGCAGACAGCTGGTTGGAACAGGTTGATGAGAACTGAGGAGGCATTTGCTCCTTTACATCCACAGACTCAGGCTAGTGCTTAAATAACACTGTGACTACACATTTGGCTTTTATCAAGCATTTCAGACTCAGACTACACTCTTAAAGCAAATGTGTTCAAAACAACACAACTTGCGTTGTTTTTAAACACATCTCTGTGTCCAGATAGGGACAACACATTAGATTTAAAGGAACCATTTGTAAGAAATGTATTTCAATTAATCATAAAATGGCCCTGATATGTCACTAGACATTAAGAAATCACGTTAATTTCAAATACTTATATCACTGATAACAGTAGTCCGGCCAGGATATTGTCATTTAAAAAGTGAAGTTGCAGCCCTCAACTGATGTTGATGCTGTGTTTTGTCATGTCATGTTGCGTTTTGGCCTGATGCGCCACCCTCCACCTATCTACTAATCACGATGTCAGTAGTGTTTCGGCATCCGGGTTGGCAACCTCGAGTCAGGGGCCAGGGGGAGGGGATACAAGGATACAAGGATACAAGGAAGTTTATTGTCACATGCATATAGTTACTGGATGTAAGAAATGTAGTGAAATTATGTCTGGTGTCAGCCTATTTGTGCATTTATGGGGGTAAAAATGCAGTAGAAGAGGGGTTTAGTAGATTAAGTGGCAAGGGCTGCATAAGAAAGGTTTGGGATTGGGGGCACCAACAAGGAGCACCCAAGAGCAACAGGGGGCAAGGAAAACTCCCCTTACCAAGGAAGAAACCTTGGGCAGATCCACGGCTCAAGGGGCTAACCCAACTGCCAGGGGTCTTGTGTGTGTGTGTGTTGGGGGATGACGGGGAGATGGGATAGTGTGCTGTGTATGTGGGGAGAGGGCAGTGTGCAATATGTGTGTTGGAGAAGCTTCCTCATGAGACAATGTGCTGTGTATTGGGGGCAGTGTGTGCTGTAAAAGTATGTTGGGGATGTGTGTTGGAGAAGCTTCCTGATGAAATAATGTGCTGTGTATGTAGGGGAGAGGGGGGGGGCAGTGTACTGCAAGTATGGTGAAGGGACTTACTATTGCAAGCAGAGTACTGTATGTAAGATGTATGTGAGTGATGACAGTGAAGATGTGTGTGTGGGCGGGAGGGGAGTGGAGCAGTGACTGTGTGTGTGTGTGTGTAGTGTGTGTGTGTGTGGGTAGGTGGGGGCAGTGTGCAGTAAGGATAGGATACCGCTCTACAGTAATTTGAAAGTGATTGCAGTACCAGTTTTGGCCACAATCTTACATGGTTCTGTTAAGAGTGTAATGTATAAATAACACTGTGACCACACATTTCGATTTTATGATGCTTGTACACGTGTCATGTCCAAATACAGAGGAAATGATGGTTCTCAAGCTGTGAATTTCACATGAGTAATGTACAGCATAATAACTGGGGTTTAAATTTAATTTAATTTACATCATACTGTAACATTCAGTTATGATTAATGCTGAGAGGGAACGGTTATATGTCAGATTAAATTATGAGATTGTAGGCGTACATTGTTCTGATGTCAAACCACACGATTACAACAACTGCAGACTTGCTTTGTATTGTTTCAACAAAAGAAGTGGGTTTATGACACATTGACAAATGTTCAAGTGCTTCAAATCTTTTCATTTCAAGAAAGAATTCTTTGTATGCTATTTGAATGTCTACAAATACACATATAACGCAGGGAACAGGTGTGCAGTTGCACAACCAACTGGTTCTTTCACCATTAACACTGGGGTTATGTCTGAGATAAAGGCTTTGTTCGGCATAACAATAAATTAGTTTATGATCAGAGTACCCTAACAAAAGATTTCAGGGCAGGCACGTAGGCCTACACATGCACATGTGTGTACTGCTTTCCTGCACAGGCAAATGTGCGTGCGCGCACACGCACACACACACACACACACACACACACACACACACACACACACACACACACACACACAGACACACAATCTGTTTCCATTTAACACGTCTACTTGTATCCAAATAACCACTGAGTTTCAGATGGATGGTGTTGTTGCCAAAGGGAAGAATATCCTAAGGAATGTTTGCTATTCTGACAATGTTCTTCTCCCTATCTGCTTTCCCCACTCTCTTTCACTCTCATCCCATCACTCAATTTCCTTTTTTAACACAGTCTACTTATCGATTTAACACTCTTCTCATTTTTCTTCACTAAAATATATTATAACCCTATTTAAACAACACACTGTTGTTAATATGGCTTTTGAACGTTCTTGCTGCTTGCCTCAGTTGTTTCCTGTTAGCTTTGCTACAAGTCCCTGTCTCCACCCCACCACACATCTCACAACAAACAAACATTTCCTGCTTGTTTTATGGCCTGCACAACAGAAAATCCTTTTCACTTCAATCTACCACTAACCATCTTTCTCTCTTCCTTTCACAGATACACACACACACACACACACACACACACACACACACACACACACACACACACACACACACACACACACACACACACGCACACACACACACAATCCTTAGTAATTTACTGCAGTTTAGCTTGGAAGGGAGAGCTGGAATGCTTCACATTTAGTACTATAGTCTTGCATAAGCCCAGTGGGGAGACTGAAAGCTGCATTGAACCATCCACTCGCTCCCAGAGACACAGGGGCATGGTGGAGTTGTATTTGCTCCAGAAAGCAAAATCACCCAGGTGATCAACATCTCTGGAATACCTGCAATCATCTGGCAAATGTCATATGCAAATAATAACAGCTAAGCCACAAAGTTTTCCCATGTGTGGAAGTGACAATGTGTACTGTATGTTTTTGAGTGTTACCATGAACACATAATTATCAGAATGGTATGTCATAAACAACCATGGTTTAAGACAAACTTTAATACTATTCTCTCTTCTGTATTACATTTTTCTCAGGAAAAATCTTGCAGATCTTGCGTAAAGCAGTGCACAAAAACAGTCATTGACTGTGACGATATGCAGTCATCCTTGCTATGTGGGACAGAAAATTGTAATTGCGATTGCAGCATGCCTGTTGTTGCATAAACAGAGGGCAGACGCATCAATAGGCTGTTATTTGGACGTAGCTAAGACTGGATTAGCCAGCATGACAGGAATCACTCAACATAGCCACAGCAGTCAGTCAACAGCTTCACCACCAACTTTACATACCTTTACTGCACAGAGCACCATTGTTTTTGCCATCAACAACAAAAAAACAGCCCTATCAAATATACTGTACACCAACATAGGAGGACTTTGAAAGTCTGTCCAATCTGTTGAATCACAAGGACTAGGTGTTGTAATTTTTGCTCTTGAAAATAATTACAAATCTTGAACATAGATTACAAGAGGCAACACGTATACCGCACAGATGCAATTTGTGCAATGGTAACAAGTGTTTGGATGGAATGAGAACCTATTCAAGGTTCTATCCTTAAACATACTCAAAAACCAACTTTTCTTATCATCCACATCATTTTATTACAGCAAAATGAAATTATGGTTTGTGAAATACCTAACCATAACTTGTCACATTCTTGTCTGTAATGAGTTGTATTTGGTTAACCTTATCGCTCGTTGAATTCTTCTATCATGTCTTGATTCATTCAACTCTAACCCAAAACCACACAAGCTTTTGGCCGAATACTCGATCACATATTTCCTCACAGTCACATGAATGTGTTTAATCAGAATGTGACAACAGACAATGCAAATCAGTTAGACATGCACAAAGACACACCCAAACAGACAGAGACTACAGCACATCATTCAGGTTCCATGAGGCTGAATCATTTTTTAGGTTGAAGTTTGAGGATGTTATGATACCATCTTTCCACCTGACCTAACTCATGCACCATAAGATCAACTCATCATGGTTTCATCTTATCTAACTTATTTGAAGATTACATTAAAAATATGCCTTTACAGAGTAATATTGAGGAGGTTCATTTCTGTATTGCTCACATGATTAAGAACAAGAGAAATGAGAGAGCCATCAAAGTGAGGCTTTATGGCATAATGTCTCGGCAGAGAAAATAGCGTCTTGATTGGTGAAGCCAGAAGCACTGTGTTATGCTAGGGCCAAGGGAAGATCGTATTGCCACGTGTGCTACCATCGCCACACATAATCTGATTCCCGTCTAACTTCTCGACTGAGATAAGGCTAAAAGATGGCAGAAAAGGAAGGCGTGGAGAATGAGATCAAAAGAGTGAGAAAGAAGAGAGTAGGAGAGAGAGAGAGAAAGAGAGAGAATGTGTGAGTGATGTAAGAGGTCCATGCCTTTGGCCACAATGCTGTGAAATTGTACTCCATGTAATTACCGTGCCCCATGACAGGCCTCCCAACTTATTAGAGTGGAAACATCACTGAAGTGTCAGCAACGAGCAAATAGGGGGAACTTTGTGCATGTGCTTGTGTGTGTGTGTGTGTGTGTGTGTGTGTGTGTGTGTGTGTGTGTGTGTGTTTGAGAGAGAGAGAGAGGGAAAGAGAGAGTGTGAGTGTGTGTGTGAGAGAGAAAGAGAGTGAGTGTGTGTGTTCAATTTGTTGTGGAAATTGGGGTACAAAAAGAGGCGGCATCAGGGTAGGAGGGAGTGGGAGTCCCCAGGAGTGAAAGTTCCTACGTGGTGGAGTGCATCATATCAGAATGATAACAGGAAGCACATTGTACTACTGCAAGACAGAAGGAAAGGTTACCAAGGACTAAACAGTCACTAACAAAATATTGTCTGTTGAGCCTGGTATTTGTGATTCATGCCACTGCCATGAATACTATCACATAGTGGAGAGTGTTGATGGAGTCGGTAACATAATATGATAGTTGTGACATTGTGTTCATAAACTACTCTTTGCGATTTGCATTTTGATTGTGCTGAATCCATTCACAAATACTTACATTCCTTCACTCAGATAGTTTTCAGTAGTCTAATTGTTTGTGAATATCCACAGAATTGGATGGTTGCTAAGCTTTTAGTGAAGGTTTTCATTGCCCAACGAATGCGTGCATGCATAAATGCTATGCATATAAAGATAATGTGTTTGCATCACTGGGTCAGACTGTGTGCGTGCTGGTGTCCACGTGTGCGTGTGTGCATGTGTGTGTGTGCATATTTGTGTGTGTGTGTGTCTCAGGTGTATGATGGTAACATTAACTACGCCCTGCAGGGCCTGCGTCCCCTCCCTGGACACACCCATCCTGGTGGTAACCCATCTGACCGCCCCTATTCAGTGCCGTCACCACTCCAGTGTGTAATTCTATCTGAGGGGTAATCACCACACTCAGGGCCTGTCCACACGGAGACGCTTCTTAGGTTAAACGCAGAGGTTTTGCTTCGTCTTGGCCGAGCGTCCAAACGAATCCTGTAAACGCACTGCCCGAAACCGCACTTTTCTGAAACCTGGTCCCAGAGTGGAGAAATCTGAAACCATAGCCCGTTTGAGTTCGTTTAGACAGCGAAACCGCACATCCTGCTTGCGTATCGATGATGTCATCGCCACACCTCAGCTGCCCTGGACTTGCACTTATAGTATTGCCTAACAATATTAGTTTTCATACATGACATTACCTACGATTACACTCTGTTAAGATAAATATCACAACTGATGCTGCGCAGCGCCGATAGCTTATGACTTGGTGGACTGAACACTGTTTTTCCCGGTGTTTTTTAATGCATTCTAGCTACTGTCAGTGGCGAGAGAACTTAAGTTATTAGGAAAGTCGCGATTGTAAGTTTAGGCTACATTAATTTGTGCGTAGTGCCAGTGTCATTCATTTATTTTACATGTCTTACAACATATATACATGCATTCACAGTCAAGTGAAATCAGATATAAGCATACAAAGGCGCTTAGAACTCACGTTAAGCCGATGGTAGCACACTGAATCTTTGAATGCACGATTTGATGCAGGCAAAAGTATTGACTGTTACTAACAAAGGTTTTATAGCAATATTATAAATGTGGCAACAGAATAGCCTAGAACTTGGGTAAGCCTTGCGTTTTAGTAGCCTAATTGCGGTGATAGCCAAAACTAATGTGAATCATGGACTATCCTACAACCAAAGAAAGTAAAGGTGATTAGTAGGCCTACCTGCGTTAGCCAAATAAAGGACGGGACTGCACCCTTCACAAACCGTAAAATAAAGTTTATTAGTTCTACAGTTGACAGTTCACCATCAGTAGACACAAACAATTCTGGTTTCCTTGCACTAGCCATTTTCGCCGTAGCCTATTCTGTCTGTTTTAAAGCGCAAGTTTTGCAAGTTTTGGTGAATTTCTGTAAAGACACAGTGCCACCTATAGGCCTGGGGTATGAAGTAACGTGTTGGTCGAATGTTGAGATGGATCCGTTTGGGTATAAATATTCTTGATCACGGTTCCCGAAGAAGGAGGAAAAAAAGATGGGTTTGGTACGTGTGGACTAGGCCTCAGACATCTGCAGAGCTCCCCCCCATCTACCCCACCTACCCCACCTACCCCATCTACCCCATCCCCCCCCCCATCTACCCCCATCTACCCCCCCCATCTACCCCATCTACCCCACCCTGCCCCATCTACCCCACCTACCCCCCCATCTACCCCATCTACCCCACTCTCTTTCTCCTTTTTTTCTCTAGATGTGTTTACAGTTAATGGCCAGAGGCTGGGTAGGGATACAGACTACAGTCAGTCACTTGGCTGGTAGCGCTGCTTTAAACGGACTATCTGATCAACAGACGATGTTGAGTGAGTGCTGTTAGCGTATGATCCTGATTGGCTATCCTGATTGTGCACAACTCAATGCCTGAGCACTTAGAACGCATGCATAATGTTCAGAGGCTAAACCAGGTCATCGGCGGAGAATCCTGCCATCTGAGCCAAGCTCCCCTCCCCTTTTGGTGTGCTTCAGGCGAGAGCCAGGTAGCTAGTAAACCTGGAGTTGCATTCCTTCCAGAATCCAGATATTTTTAAAGGCGTTTGTTCAATTTCTGGTTAAAAACAAGCCACAAAGGAGCGAGGTGTCACTCTGTTGTTCCGCCACGCTCCGCCAAAAGCGCCGATGCCATTGATGATTAGTCATTGGTATCAATGCCAAAATGGCTTTCAAGTATCCTCCTCTAACCACTGTAATAAACGGCAGGAAGTATAGTGTTTTCTTAATAGCTCTAATCATGATAAGGCAGTCTGTCTTTGAATGAGCTCAGAGAAAAGTACAGTAGACCAGTCTGAAACTAGAACTCAGAATATTATTGGTTGAGAGCTGTCCTGTGGGAATATGTGTGATAAACATCTCGGTGGACACACAACTGTGAGATATTCAGAGATGTCCAGGGATGTAGAATTGTTATGTCAGTGGATGTGTCTGCTTGAACAGTGCTTGAGTGTGCACTGAGCCTATTGCGTGGTAGTGAGGGACAAGTAGTGGTCTTAAAGATGCCGTCAGTGACTCTGGATGACGTCACAGCCGTTGATATTTGAACCAATCACCAACAAAACAACAGAGCGAGAACTCCCCTTGCATTCACCATCTCCCGGTGATTGGCTGCAACGGTTTTGTTCTGTTTGTTTCCACTTTATTTGTTTCCAGTTCACAGAGCCATGGCTGTGTACAAAAGCTGTTTTTTAACAGTGCTCTCACAAAATGGAGAGCTAGTGGATCATGAGGAGACATTCTCTTGATGTGGCATTGTGGCAAAAAGTGGTACGGGTTCGAAATCGCGTAGAATGGTTGACGGTACCGTTAAATGTGATAGTGCCGTCTACATCACATTTTCCCTTCACCTCCTCTCCTACTTCACCTCCTCTCTTAATCACTGTTCTCCTCTCTCTCTCTCTCTCTACCTCCCGTGGTGTCATATCACATCCTCATGTCCTGGGAAAATAACAAACTCAAAACAGACTAGGGATTCATCTGCATGTTCTCTGATTAAGCACGGAGCTTGTGTATTTGTGTGTGCTTGTGTGTGTATCTGTGTTTGTGAAAGGGAGATTACTTGTATGGGTGTACTGTATGTATGTGTGTGTGTGCGTGAGAGAGAGAGAGAGAAAGAGAGAGAGAATGTTCACAGAGCTTGACTGTTTATGTGCATGTGTATGCCTGTGTGTATGACAGTGTGTATGACTCTATGTGTGTATGTGTGTGTGTCTCATCTTTGTTCATGTTTGTGGACGGCATTGATATCGGTTGTACAGTATAAGTGCGTGTGGATGGATTGGGTTGAGTTATGCAGCCCATTATTGCTGCGTGTTCAGCCCATCAGCCATATAGGAAGGAAGGAACTGCCCTCACCCTGCCATGTGGATCCAGCAGACACGCGATACCGTGCGCTCATCACATCTCAGCCCCCAACACCCCTCTACCATTTATCTAGCATGTGACATGGGTCCATGGCCTCACACACACACACACACACACACAAACACACGGAACAGCAGTGAACAAAAACAATAACATGATCTCTCCTCTTGCTGGTGCCCCTTGATGGATGGCATGAGTTCAGAGACTGACTGGCGACCCTCCCAGATGGAAAGTGAGGCCCAATTGGACTCTGTTTGCATATGGCTGAGACAATACCCAATTCAACACTTTATCTAAAGTTCACATCGGCAGTCTCTCTCTCTCTCTCTCTCTCTCTCTCTCTCTTTCTCTCTCTCTCTCTCTGGGCATCTGCAGGACCCCCTTTAACTAACACAACCCCAGCCAGTGACACCGTCTAGAAGCCCTGAATGTACCGCATGCTGACATAGCCTCATCAAAGGCCACATATTTGCTTTATTGTAGGCCGAAATATGCATGTCAATGCCCTTCCTCTGTTCTTAGAATGCATTGTAAGTCCATTACTAGTGAACATGAGAGTAGGGTCCTGGAAATAAATACTACTGCAGGAATGGACAGACTCCCTTTGGACTTGCTTGGCTTCAGCTTCAGAGGCTTTTGGTAGGCTGAGATTGGGGTGAAAGGCCAAAAAAGGTAGTGTTTCCCCCACTCTGCGAGCGCATCGCTAGTGGACCTTGAGGGTGTCTGGCTGCCTGCCTGTGTTAATCACATGAGTCATTTTCTTAGAAGACCCCCTACTCCCAGCCTTCAATTAGGTGGATCTATACAGCTTTAGTTGAGTCAACACCTGCACAGCTTGCATGGATGAACTGCTCCTCTGTACTTTAGTGTGTGTGCGTGTGCGTGTCTACTCACCTCCTACTTAACCTCTGACCTTTAACTCCTGACTTCTGAGAATTAACAGTTTTGCCAGAAATATCCCTTAAGCATAAGTCTTAAGACTTATTAAATCAGTCTTGTACTATGTTTATGTTATGGTAATGCTTTATACTATGCTTTATAACAATCTATTTACCCCAATATGTTACCTTTGGTTTATTACAATGAAGCAAGTGTTTTGTTTGCGTTAACTACACTTTGGTTAATGATAGTTGAGGTGAACCTTAATGGAAACTATTTACAGTCAATACAGTTTATGTTGTTAAATTGACACTAGTCTGGCAGAAGGCATTTGTGTGTTTGTGTGTGTGTATGTGTGTGTGTGTGTGTGTGTGTGTGTGTGTGTGTGTGTGTGTGTGTGTGTGTGTGTGTGTGTGTGTGTGAGAAAGAGAGTGTAGCCTATGTGTGTGTTTGTCAAGGGTTTGAATACATTTGTCTGTATTTGTTTTTTGCGTGGGGTGGTGCCACTTTGGAGGGAAAAACTTGTCAAACCTGAAAGTGCCTTGTAACAGAGAGAGCCCCAGGCACACACCAGCACTGATGCTCCACTCCCAGATTTGTTTTCCATTTGTTCCCACCATCTCCTCTCGTCTCCCTTTTATTCCATCTTGTCTTGTCACATCAGTTTATCTTGTCACCTCAGTTTATCGACTTGCTTTATCCCTTGTTTCCATTTTTCATCTCTTCCATTTTTCATCGACATCTTCCCTAAGCTTCACACTCCTCCCCCAAAGCTCTCCTCCCTCCTTTATATGTTTCTGTCTTTCCTTCTTTTTTCAGTTCTGTCCTCTCTAAGCATCTGTTATTTTTCCCAGATTTAAGTTGACCCTTGTTCTCTTTTCACCGTGTTTTAACATGCTGTCCGCCTCTGCTTCTCTGCTGGCCAGGGTGGAGCGTGATTGGTGCGCCTCTGCTTCTCTGCTGGCCAGGGTGGCGCGTGATTCCTCCCACTCAGTCACCACTGACTCTTAGGCTTCAGCCAAACCACCTGCTCTTTCTCTCCTTTTCTCCTTCTCTCACTCTTTCTCTCCTTTTCTCCTTCTCTCACTCTTTCTTTCCTTTTCTCCTTCTCTCACTCTTTCTCTCCTTTTCTCCTTCTCTCACTCTTTCTTTCCTTTTCTCCTTCTCTCACTCTTTCTCTCCTTTTCTCCTTCTCTCACTCTTTCTTTCTCTCCTTTTCTCCTTCTCTCACTCTTTCTCTCCTTTTCTCCTTCTCTCACTCTTTCTTTCTCTCCTTTTCGCCTTCTCTCACTCTTTTTCTCCTTTTCTCCTTCTCTCACTCTTTCTCGCCCTCCCCCCTCTCGTTCTGTGCTCTAGGACGAAGGACAGAGTTGAGGGAGGGAAACTTATCGCCTGTAGTCAGTTGCCTGAAACCTCCTGTAAATCAATGACTTCATGCCTTGCTTAACTAGCAGCCTGTGAGGTGTAACTACACAAGACATCAGGTATCAGGTTCCTGGCATTCTTTTCTTTTTAGTTTCTTGCTTTTGTTGTAAAAAAGTCTTCATATGTCTGAATGCACCTAAAACAAGATACAAATGGGACCACTCTATTCTATACACATTTGCATAAACACATATGCATTGTGACTGTTATTGCTCCTCTCTTGTCTTGGATGTCTGTACCATTATTACTCATTCCTCATTCCACTATTGCTCTTGTCTTCTATGTTTGTACCATTATGATTTACTTTGTATTCCTTAATTCACTGCTGCTCTTGTGTCTGTATGTATGTATGTATGTATGTATGTATGTATGTATGTATGTATGTATGTGGTACTGTTGTCCTTCTTTGTTTCCCCATTCTGTAAGTGACTTTGGGTCTTTGAAAAGCGCTATACAAATAAAATGAATTATTATTATTATTATTATTATTATTATTATATGGGTGTGCTACATGGCCTACACGATTTAAAGATAAAGATAAAATAGCATTCTGTATAAATCTATGGATAAGGGGAAGAATAGAATAATTAAGATTTGTGTAGATAGTGTACATTTCTGCCTGTTTACATGATCTAGTCCATTCTGCAAAAAAAAAAAAAATACGCAAGTTAACTAGAATGTGGTGTATGGTGGGTCTGCGAACTTTGATATTTAAATCAGGACAAGCTCAAATTTTGGCAATGCACTTAAAGCAACATCAAAGAGTTTTTTGTACCTTAAAATAATGTTTCCAAAATTGTTTCAGTGGTTCATCAACTCATAACAGGGTGAACGGCACTTTCTGCATTCGCCTTGCGGCCCTCTATCGGCTATAACCGCACTATGTAAGTTTGCCGGATCGGGTAGCGGATTTGTAGTTCGATGGAATGAGACATAAGAAACTATAATTTGACTTGCATCTGATGTCGCAATACATCATACTTTCATAAATCATGCAACATGTTCTAGCTTGTCTGTGGACATTGTTATTTGCAAAGCCGGTGCTGGATAAACAAAGGGTGCGTGTGACAGAGGAAAAGTTCTTTGGTGTTGCTTTAATGTAATCTACAAAGAACAGCAATGCTAATCAAGATACCCTGGAATTCCTGGAAAGTCTTTGCACAGAGCTGGGATATAATGTTTGCATGATGCTGCAGGCACTGCCACAGTTTGTCTATGCAAATAACCATTAAATGAGCAGGTGTGTCTCAATTGTTTTTTAGGTAGAAAAGGGAGGATATTTCACCAATCCACTGTACACTGTTTGGAATTTGACCAATTGTTACTAAAGAGATGTTTTATTTAGCCTATGTTGAGGTATGTAGAATAATGTCAGAACCCCTGAAGCACTGTGACAACATATTGTTTACAAAAAGTTTTTACAGCAACAGTGAACATTGTCCATTTCAGATGAATGTGCTTTGTTGCAAAAATACATTTCACAGTGATAATGTGAGATGGAATGGAATGTGTGTTTTGTTTTGTGATATAATTCGCTTTGTTTTGCTATCGGGCGTGTTCCCATACAGAATGATTGCAGCTGGATGTGCTGTGATTGGGCAACGATTCTCAAGGCCTTCCTGGCCGTTGTGACCGCAGCGATTAGACATCCCGTAAACAAGAGGTTATCACACCACTTCCCTTCTCATCCCACCCTTTCTGCCGCTCAATCCTCGGCGAGTCACACTCGCTCAGGCTCACTCGCTCGCTGCACGATGATAGCTGATGTCAGCTACTGTCATCACATAGTCGCTTAGAGACCACTATTAAGCTGGCATGTCCACTAACATGCTGTACAAAAGCAATGGCAAAGAGCTATAAATACGAAAGACATTAAAAAGATAAGTAGCAAATAGCATAAATTGCATGAATAGCAAAATTAATATTTGAATTAACAAGTGTGAAAGTGGAATACTGGGAAAGTGTAAAGTGGATACTGGGAAAGAAAGATGTTGCTAAGATGAAGGTAACACTGCTATTGAACATGACAAAGGACTTATCAGCTTGTGGTAGATGAAGGCTGATATGCCAACCATCAAATTCCTCTTCACAACAAATATGGCTATTCAATCAATCAGACCCAGCTTTTGTGCGATGCTGATTAGGCCACAACAACACAGCGGCAGCCTCTGTTTTCTCCATCTTTTCACCAACGCCACAGAGCTGGCCGCTGGCCGTGACCTATTATGCCCAAGTGAGACCCGGTGGCTTCGGGGGGATAAACAACCCTGGCCCTGCGCTGGAATCTCCTCTCAGCGTTTTTAGGCGGAGATGGTTGTTGTAGCTGGGGGACGGCGGGGGTGTGGGCACTGAGTACACAGGAAGAGCACTGAAGCACAGACACAAACAAACACGGTCTAATTGCAGCAATTAAGCTCCTCTTTCCCCTCCTCTCCTGCTCGTTAGCGCTCGTTAAGGGGAGAGAGCCAGTGAAGCGGCAGGACTGTCAGGCCTCCGTGCGTTAGCCCACGTTGCTTTTTACCTGTTTCGTTTTTCTCTCTGCACGGCCGCCACGGCCACTGCTGCTGCCACTGAAGCTGCCGTTCCGCCTCAGAAAGCTTGAACAGTGTGGCAAGTGTGTTCCAACTCACCCCGACGTGATGGGGCAATCCAAACTCCCCTTTTAGCGCCAGCATTGCCAGGAAAAACAACAACAACAACAAAGGACTTTTTCTTCAGTGTTAGCCAGATGTGCTAACCGTAAACAGCACATCCTCATGCATTACCTGAGGTTTATGAAATATTTTCTGACACGGTTAGCAATGAGTCTTTGTTATTTTCTTTTAACCGTGACTCTATATTCCTCACGCAACTCCTTTCTTTAAAGCAAGCAGGTGAAGCGTACA
Source organism: Alosa alosa (assembly GCF_017589495.1). NCBI lineage: Eukaryota > Metazoa > Chordata > Actinopteri > Clupeiformes > Clupeidae > Alosa > Alosa alosa. The sequence continues at coordinate 35,707,829 of NC_063191.1, read as the reverse complement.
CCACAGAAAAGAAGTCATTTCAGCATGAGGTGTGAGTGAAAGAAAGAGTGTGTGCGGAGAGGGGCAACACAACACCAGACATGGAACAGATCCAGATATTTAAGGGGGAGGTGGGGGTTCAGAATGTATTGACTAAGGGCTGAGCAGACTTCATTCTCTACGTTCTATGACATCCATATATCTATCGCCTTTGGATTTGACCTGACCTCTCGCTACCATTCAAAAGTGCACGGTGAGACCACTCCTCTCCAGCAACCTACGCAGCATACGAAGAAAGGCACTTTGAAATAGCCAGGAGGGTCTCTCCCTGCAGCCCATTCCTAAGCTGGTGTATCTATTGCCTGCAGGAACAGCTGGCCACAGCTCAGAAGCAGAGAGGCCAAAAAGCAGAGTATTAAAATTCAGGAGATGTTCTAAATCAAACTGTTATAACTCTGTTATCACTGAATCTTAGCATTATATTAAGTCTTAGCAATATTATCAGATGTGACGTTTCTCATTCATCATAGGTGACTAGATGTGAGTAGTGCCAAAAGGTTAATTCTTGTTCGCAAATGGACCTCAGACAAAAAGAGAACTGCCAAACATAATTAGACCAGTAGTTGGTTGTTTTTGGTTCTTGTTTCAGTTGTTTTGGCTTCAACTTGTGCCTCCCTCCTGGCTGTAACTTTTAGGGGAATCTATGGTGGGGGCAAGTGTAAATGTCTTTGAAACTGGCCCATGTGAGCCTAATCAACACGCGCAGTGTACTACAAAGCACCAGGAGCATTCCTGTCGCCTTAGCGATGGGGTTGTTACGTCCACATGACATCATCCCCCTGGGCAAGAATGCTCTTCATACCGTCACACTGGTGTGACGACCAAGCGGCAAGAACAACAGCTGCTTTGGAAACACTGCAGGTTCAAAAATGTTCTAAATACTCTGGAAAATGTCTTCCAGCTGAAAAGCTCTGTTTTGAAGCTACATCATTTTCACATGGCCTGATGAACACTGAGTGAAATTTCAGGCAGAACTCATGTCTTCCCCATCCAGCCATGGCTTTCATTAAAAGCAATTTCTGCCAACATCAATTGGACATAAACATTTTAGTTTTAGGAGGGGAAAAATACTTCTTATAGTGTCACTATATCTGGAAAAAACAGATATGGTTTTAAATTTGAGTGGAGCTCCCCATCAAGAACCAATTAACCACTGAGAACTGATCCAAAGCAAGTTTTTTTTTTTTTTTCTAGCTCACAAAGGCCACCGTTGTCTTGGTGATTGGTGAGGGCGGTGGTGGTGGTGGTAGTGGTGGGGCACCATTTCCAGAAAAGTGAGTAACACAAACCCTCCCCACGCACCAGCCTCCTGAAAACCTGAATCTGCAAGCAGAGGGTGAAGCAGACACCATTCACATTGTCTAAACCTGCTATCAGCTAGCTTCAGGGCAATCAGATAATATGCGAAGCTAAGAGCACAGGCCTGAGATGGGAGCTAAGTCAACAGGAGCCGCCCTTAAGATTAGGGAGGGCCACCGAGCACACACTGTGCCTCCCTTAGCACACACACAAACGGCCCAAAGGTGACTTGGCTTTGATTAAAGGGCCCGCCCTTTTCACTGGCAAATGCAGTGAGGCGAGTTTGATTTGATTCGGCGTGTTGGTTGGTTGCGTGGCGAGGCTTAGTGTTTTTTGGGGGGGTTGGCTGCTGGTTGCTTTCATTTGTGCTGGTGCACAGAAGTGGTGTTAACATTGTTAAGCTCATGGGCAAACAGGCGTAGGTGAGATTTCAGGGTGGGTCAAAAGGCGGCTGAACTTGGCGTGTCCGTTTCTCACACACTTGTGTGCATGTGTACAAACACACACTGAGATAAGAGTGAGAGATATGAGCAAACACACACACACACACACAACTAGTGTCAGACAATATAGCTCACTGGTCAGAAATCTATATTCAACATGCACTTTTCCAAACCACTTTACACACACACACACACACTCATGCACATAGACACACACACACACACACACACAGGTACTTGCAGAGACTTGCTCTATTTCCCCCCCAATTTTCAAGCCATATGCTATATCTATATCCTCCAGTTACACCTTTGAGCCATGCACACCAAGACATGCATGCATACCTGTGTGCACACAAAACCTTCACAGGGCATGCACGTATACCGACCCACTCATATATATGGATCCACCCAGTCAGGCATTCTTACACCCAGTCACACCCTTTATCACACAGACCCTCAACCAGTTTATGGCTGAATGCACACAGTTACGCATGCATAACACCCCTATTATTCAAACAGAGATACAGTAGATCCACGTCACCACCCCCCCCCCACACATGCACACACACACACACCACTACACAAGCTCACACCCTCAATACCCACCTGCATGACACCCCTATTATACCTAATAGACAAACTCAGAGATAGATACACAGAGACACACACCTGGAAAATGAGCACTTTGAAGTGGTTCCTCTTGAGCAGGTGAGCGTGGTTGGCCTCCAGCCGCTTCACCTGGACGCCCTGTCGGTCCAGTCTCTCGCGCACCTCCTTGACGTATCCGCCGGTCTTGCGTGAGCGTTCCAGGAGCTTGCTGACGCTGTTGGCCGTGCTGCTGTGGCTCCTGGCCAGCCGTGTCACGTCGCCCTGGACGGCGCGCACGACCGCCTCTAACTCGGCATGCCGCTTCTCGGAGCGCCGCTGGTTCTCCTGCACCGACTCCATCATGACCACCAGCTTGTCCAGCAGTGCCACCACCGTGATGGCACTCACCTGCCCGCCACCAGGCGATCCGGGGCTCCCGGGGGACGGCGGCATCTTGAAGCCCAGGCGGGAGAGCGTGCTGGCTGGGGACGAGGGCGCAGAGCTGGGGCTGAAGCTGGGGATGAGCAGCGGCGGCTCCTGGCCATCCTGAGGAGGAGGAGGAGGAGGAGGAGAGGCGTTGGCTGCCCTGGAGGAAGAAGGCATGTTGGCAGGCAGCGTGGCGGAGCTGCGCGCCTCGGCACGGGTGGAGTCTTCGCCCATCCTGGTGCAGGTGGCTGTGGGATCCTTGTGTATTTGCGCGCACGTGTGTGTGTGTGTGTGTGTGTGTGTGTGTGTGTGTGTGTGGAGCTCCGCAGGAGAGGTGGACAGGGAGGAGGAAGAGAAGCCTGGAGAAGCCTGGCCTGGAGAAGCACTCTCTCTTGTAGAGGCCTGGAGAAGCACTCTCTCTTGTAGAGGCCTTCCACCCCTGTCAGAGTTTCCACCAGTTGAAGGGCTTTTTTTGGGGAGGGGTCACTCCAAGTCCTCCCAAGTCCAAGTTCTTGTAAAGTACTGACAGCAAGTTTTCAGCTACTGTGATAAATCTCTCTGTGTCTGTGTCTCTCTCACTCTCACTCTCTCTCCTTCACTCTCCCTCCCTCTCTCTCTGACGCTCGGTGCTCTCTTTTTCTCTCTCTCTGTCCGTGTGGATTCTCTCGCTCAATAACATTCCCAAACACTGCACTTAAAGCCTACCCACACACACCCACTGGGAGGAGTCTGGTTGCCATGGATTCTGGCCCAGCCCAGAGAGAGAGAGAGTGTGTGTGTCTGTGTGTGTATGTGAAAGAGTGAGAGAGAGAGAGAGTATGTGCATGCCTGTGTGTGGATGTGAAAGAGAGAGTGTATGTATGTGTGTCTGTATGTGTGAGAGAGAGAGTATGTGCATGCCTGTGTGTGTATGTGAGAGAGAGAGTGTATGTATGTGTGTCTGTATGTGTGAGAGAAAGAGTGTGTGTGTGTGTGTTTTCACATACATAAGGCTGTGAGTATGAGTATGTAGGTGTGAGGTTTACATGGGAGTGTAACAGGGTTCATGCTCCAGTGGCTTCCTAAAAGTGTGAACTAGTGTGTGCTGTTAGCATGGCCAATGTCTTTATGGGTTAGTATGTAGTGTGTGCTGTTAGCATGGCCAATGTCTTTATGGGTTAGTATGTAGTGTGTGCTGTTTGAGTAAGCATGGCCAATGTCTTTATATGTGGGTTAGTATGTAGTGTGTGCTGTTTGAGTAAGCATGGCCAATGTCTTTATATGTGGGTTAGTATGTAGTGTGTGCTGTTTGAGTAAGCATGAGCAATGTCTTTATATGTGGGTTAGTATGTAGTGTGTGCTGTTTGAGTAAGCATGAGCAATGTCTTTATATGTGGGTTAGTATGTAGTGTGTGCTGTTTGAGTAAGCATGAGCAATGTCTTTATATGTGGGTTAGTATGTAGTGTACATTTGATGGATGGCAATATGGATATGAATCTTTGCATTTGCATTTGTCTTTTTAAGAGTTATGGTTAGAAAGAGAGTGCAAGAGAGAGAGAAAGTGACAGAAGAATAATTTTGTTTTTCAGAGCTGTCCCTTTACCTCTTGTTTTTCAGAGCTGTCCCTTTACCTCTTGTTTTTCAGAGCTGTGACTTGAGGAAAAGTGACATGGGGAAATGTGAAAAACCAGCGTTTGAACAATGAGCTCATCTGTACCCCTGGACCTGAGCCAGAATACACACACACACACACACACACACACACACACACACACACACACACACACACACACACTCACTCAAACAGCTCCCCAAAAAAAAACACAAAGCGCAAGTGACGCAGCCACACACACACACACACACTAAAGGTAAAGGTGGAGTTTCAGTGGAACACAAAGTTATTTCAAGCATTTTTGGCAGTGAAGATGCAGGTGTTTTTTCAGAGAGAGAGAGAGAGAGAGAGAGAGAGATCATCCCTTCACTTTAAACTATAACAACATTACCACACTGCAATCATGAAATATGAGATCAGCATACATCTTTACAAAATAGGTTACATAACCCCTATTGTGTGTGTGTGTGTGTGTGTGTGTGTGTGTGTGTGTGTCTTTGTCTTTGTGTGTGTGTGTGTGTGTGTGTGTGTGTGTGTCTTTGTGTGTCTTTAAGTTATGTGCTGTAATCAATCCAACATTGCAGCTGCTTCTAAGTTGGCCATTTTGATTCCGTCATATATCTGTGTTTTCCTCATTGTTTCATGTTCATACAGACCAGCAATCTTCTCTGCCCATGTGCCACTACGTACCCACTCCTTGTCTAGGTCTCACTCTCTCTGTACAAGCCCTCCTCTGTCCTCCTCTCCTGAGAGACTCATTGATACTCTTTCCCCAGTACACACACATGCGAACACACACACATGCGAACACACACACAGACACAGAAGAATAATGTGGCTAAGGTTTCCTTTGTTATTCTGAAGTCAGTGCCCCTGGTGCATACTCTCACACAAACATGTGCTCTCTCTCTCTCTCTCTCTCTCTCTCTCTCTCTCTCTCTCACTCACACACACACACACACACACACACAGGGAGAGAGACAGAGAGAGCGACAAAGTAAAGGCTAATGTTTCCTTTGTTGTTGAGAGGCCTTGCTGAGGTCACTGTGCTCATCCTGTGATGAGAATGTGGAAAAAAGGAAGAGACCCTCACCCACTTGACCTTCGTCCACCCACCCGTCTCTCTCTCTCTCTCTCTCTCTCTCTCTCTCTCTCCTTCCAACAATTTATTCATTTACTATCTATTTCTCCCTCTTTTTTCTCACACGCTCCAACATGCACAAATAAATGGGAGCGTACTGTACCTATGTCCCCGGGTCCTATGTTCCCCGGGTCCTATGTTCCCTGGGTCCTATGTCCCTGGGTCCTATGTTCCCCGGGTCCTATGTTCCCCGGGTCCTATGTCCCTGGGTCCTATGTTCCCCGGGTCCTATGTTCCCCGGGTCCTATGTTCCCCGCTTTGTATGAGACCGGGGAACATAGGACCCTTTTTTAAAACCCTAACCATAACCCTAACCCTAACCCTAACCCCGAGCGGGGAACATAGGACCCGGGGAACATAGGGATGACCCCAAATAAAATTACTCCCACATAGTTTCAGTTTCCAGATTTATGGCCGAATGATGACTATTCATGTGAGCCTCATGTGACCCACAGGCCCTCTGCTGGCTGACATGTAGAAGTGTAACCAGTAGATGTGCCCGCAGAAACTCCAGACTTGCTGAAACTTGATAACTGTCTGGTTAAAGCCTGTTTAATGTCAGGAATTTGAAGTGCTCAATTGTTTTTCTGCTTTCACTAAATGAGACTGACAAAGCCGCCTTGTCATTAAAGGTTTTGTGGAACTTGACAAACTCTTGTAATGTAAGATCTGCAACCTGGTCAGTTGTCACCATCATTACCTGAATTTCAAATTAGGAAAAGCAGGTCTCAAACTAAACGGACTTCACATGTAGAGTCTAAAGTCGTTCAGTATGCTGTGAGAAACTAACTGCAACTGGTAACATGTAGAGTAAGTAGATTGAAATTGGTATATTTTGGCAGGTATGATATTAATTTAATCAACATTAAATTAGGAAATTATTATCAGTCCTCAGATACACTGACATGTACTAACTAGATGTATTGCTTTGTACAATGTGTCCACAAAGTAGCCCTGTCACACACAAATGCGTTGAAAGTGTCTCTACTGTAATCACTGATATGAATAGATTATTTGCAGTGGAGCATTCACCCTTTGCTCTGTCATGAAGATGTCAAGTCAAGATATCGTAGCCAACGTGGAGAATAGAAGTGGTCAGTTTAATGGAACACCCATGAAAGACTGCAGAATGAATGGATGCCAGAAAAGAAAGGGCACTCATGGGAAATAGTCCACCTGGTTCAAGACAAACAAACCAAAGGCCAGTCAGTGCAGACCAGGCCGAGACTGAGGCAATGACCACAGGCTACTGGTGAGAGTAAGGACCAGGGGAGACTAGGGGATCGGGTTCTACATTTGAATGTCTCATGAACGCAAATGAGAGACACTCACTCCCAGTGCATGATAGGCCTGTTGAATGTGACAGGCAATATCTCTAACCAACAGTCCCTGAAGGTAGCCTCACAGCCTAACACCGGATTAATCCATATCCTGATAGTTTGCTATTTGTGAATGAAATGTCCATTCCTTGAATCACCTTTGAGATGGCAACACAAGGAGGCAATTTCTGAAAAAAAAAAGACTCCTTTGTTCTGTCATCCCACAAACTGATTCCATTTAAAGAATCAAAATGTGGCAAGATAGCGACTATTAACACAGATATGAACGGCTTCATTTGATCCTGAGAACAAATACTAACTCTTACTGCTAAGAGAGGAGGGATAAAACTGACTAATGAGGGATGTAGTTAAATAGTATTTCCTCACAAATAGTATTTCCTTACATTCCTTATGATTAGATGTGCCACCACAAGTGGAGTTATTAGTCCATTATCAGCAGAGATCACACACAATAACTGTGGCAGCTCCAGTGTTTATAACACAGAATGTGTGTGTGTGTGTATGTGTGTGGCTCCTCTGTGCACCGATTGTTTAATAATCCTGTTTGCCTTGAGGGTCGCACCACTGAGGCCCCCTGACAGCGACATACATCTGCCACAGGGACAGCAGACTGGCTAGAAAAACATTCCCATGGTGCATCTCTGGGAGAGGGTCGCTAAGACACATTACAGGGTTTCTGCCCTTTAGTGCTGGATAGTAGAGAGAGAGGGGGGACACAGGGGACAGGAAACGTAGGGATTCCATCGGCTCGTCTGCTGCGTGAACTGGGAAGCACCCTCCCTTGGCTGGGAATGCCGGGAATTCTCAAGTCCTACGGCAGTTTCTTGAACTAGCCTTGACCGCAGAACAGGTTGGGTTGCCCTGCTCGCTTTATGTACTCTAGCCACACAGTGGCAGGCTGCAGTTGGTGCTATCTGGTCATGACCTTGGTGCAGGCGGAGTTATTTGATTGCATTTGTTAGCCCGAAGAAAGGTTTTTTGCTTCTGAAGACACTTGAAAAAGACAGATCATTATGGCTTGCTTCCATATCTGTTTCTCACCTTAAGGTTACTTTGATGAACTTCAGTTTTACCTTTTAGCCATGAAATAACACAACCTCATCAATAACATGTCAGGTATCATATTGTGTTAGTATTTGTCCAGATTGCTCTCCATGACACAATGGCTGTTATGACATGCTAATGTTCAGGTTATATCAATATACCCCCTAGGATAGAATTTAATTTCTATTTATATTCCAGTACTATATTTCCCCAAGGTTACGCCACTTACACCTGTTCAATCATTACTTGTTTAATATGTATAATAATCATTCTCCTGCAATACTGAAAACATCTGAAAACATCATGGTCTCTCCATACCAGAGATCATGGTCAATCATGGCTTTAAACAAAGTCAATAAAATCAATTAGCTTCCACTCTGCACTGGTATAATTGTGTTTATCTTTGAAATACAGATTGTTTACATTATTTGACTTGGGGCTGCAAATAAAATGTGCAGTTGTACTGGGTTTACTACATTAATGTGACATAATTGTCCATTGTGTCCAATCCAAATCCAACAGATCATTCTCTAAACAGATCCGACTGTAAGAACACATATTAAGTTTTTTTTGTGTGAAAAATGAACAGTCATTTCTTGTGATATAAATTATTTATTTACATTACAGAAAAAGACCCCATCAAGACAAACAAAGTAACTATTGGAAATATTACCCATACATAAACAAAAGCTTGTACTCTAGTATCGTTGTGTCCTCTTCTTCCTGGTATGTCCCGTACCACGGGTGCAAGGCATCGCGTGTGGCCTCCCATCAGTCTATGTGTTCCTTCCCCGATCGTCGTGCCCTCCTGTCGCCTGCGCCCCTACCTCCCCTCTCCGCTGGGGCTTGCGGAGTTTTGAGGCGCCTCCGTTGGGATGTATGTGTGTGTGTGTCTGTGTGTGTGCGTATATATGTGCGTGTGTGTGTTTGTAGGGCGGGAAGGGGGGGGGGCGGCCATCTTGTGTCAGTCAGGTCCACTCCTCTACTCTATTTCCCATGATCCCGTGCTGCCAGTGCTCAGATGAGTCGGGTAGAGGCGCGCATGGTGTTCTCTGAGCTGTAGTGCGTGGCGTTCTGCTTCTGCCGGTTGATCCGGTTTGTGCGGGGGCACTTCCTGCAAAACAGGATGACGGGCTAAAAAGAGTCACCTACCAGTTTAGAATCTGCACAAGGCTTCATGTTTCCTCAGGCACACTGGGCAATGGTGAAGGTCAGTGTCACTCTATGTGTAGCACTGCTGGAGCACATCCTACAGAGTAAAGGGTTGCTTGGAGATGCCAACAAATGCAGTGCTATTAATACTTCAGCTTTGTTGAATTCAGATGGCTTTTAAAGATGTCCGGAAAGTTGCCCAGTGTGTCAGCCAAGGAATAATGTATTTGGTAACACTTTACGGTAAGGGTACATGAATCATCATGAATTTATGCATGAATTAATCCATGATTTCTGTATTACTTCATCCCTTAATATCTCATAAATCATCAGGAATTGACATGAGTTCATAGTTTGTCATTTGTGACCTCATACATGAACAACACATCAACTAAAGCATTAAATATAGTGGGCACATCATTATGATTTATTAACTCATTGAGTGGCAAAAACGTCATATTACGTTTTTAGCTTTTTTTTTAAATTACGAAACTAGACACTCTAACACACCTTATATGTGATTTTGGGAACTCTGTGATGAATGGAAATTAAGTATATGACGATCGAAAAGTCATGGAAACGCAAGATCTGGACATTTTATCTAGTTTTTTCTTAACTCGGCTTTTGATGGTTGCCGCTTTGTTTCGAATCAGTCACTGATTAGCCTATCAGTAACATGCACGCCAGGTCAAAAACAGGTCATTTATTTTCGTAGGTTTATCACTAGGTGGCAGGTCTCGTTAGATCTCTTCCCAGAAACTTTGCAGGCAACACTTCTCAGGTGCTGAAGGGAGAAATGAAAAAGTCGAAGAAAAAGATATTGCAGCAGGTGCTGCGTTTTAAGACAACAACGCTGGATGAGTCCACCTTTCTACTAAGACAAGATGACTCTGACCACAACAGGTCAAAACATTACAAGGAGTGACTGAACACCGTGCTGAGGAGGGAGTTCCATCTCCACCACGAGGCGGGCCTAGCTGAGTGGGTGGTAGGCGAGTCACGCTTGCAAGAGGGGGCCCTTGCCAGAGTGCTGAATATGTCGGTGATAGTGACTCATAAAAGATGCAATATCTCCATTTCTAGAAAAAAAAAAACAGGGATTTTGATGAAAACTAGCCACTGTTTAGGGTGGGATTTCTCAGGAACAGAGGTGTGTAGAAATACACGGTTTGCACCCACTGAGAGCTTAAAGTCTCACCTTTTAAACGAGCCATTGTATGTGTTCATAGCTATAACACAGAATATGCTGTGGCTGTACAAAAATCATCAACAATGGTCTAGATTGCTGGCACTAGGACAAAGCTTCCGAAAAAACAGCTTGGCATTCAATGAGTTAAGAATGATCATGATGATTTCTTTTTCTGCCAAAAATGTGGTCATCACTACACTACTCAAATTCCAATTTGACCACAACGTGTGCAGTTCTCTAAGCACATGCCATTGTTAACACTTTAGTTGAGGGGCCACAAACATGATGAAATCATGAGTAATTAACCTTAAATGCATGTAATCATGATGATCATGCTCAAGAAATCAGAAATGATGTACCCACTTTAACGTATGCTTTAGTTGATGTGTTGTTCATGCATGAGGTCATGAATGAGAGACTATGAACTTATGTGAATTCCTGATGATTCATAAAATATAAAGGAATGAAGTAATTCATAAATCATTAATTAATTCATGCATGAATTCATGATAATTCATGTACCCTTACCGTAAAGTGTTACCATTTATTTGAATACACAGAGGACATAAAACAAAGTTAGTGAACTAAAACATATGGCACTTTAATACATAAATACATGATATACTTCAGAGTTACTTTTTTTCAACAATTGCTACAGACACTAATACTTAAATTGATGAGTTCCCTCACAAGCATTAGTCTTTATCTATTTATTTATTTTAAGGCTTTATTATTGTTATGTTGGTTTGTTTCATTTAGTTATCTTGGGGGTAAGGGTTGGGATAATGTCTTATAGGGGGTAAGGGTTGGGATAATGTCTTATAGGGGGGTAAGGGTTGGGATAATGTTTTATAGGTAAGGGTTGGGATAATGTCTTATAGGGGGTAAGGGTTGGGATAATGTCTTATAGGTAAGGGTTGGGATAATGTCTTATAGGGGGGGTAAGGGGGTAAGGGTTGAATAAACGGACTGCTACTGTGCCTTTTATTTCTCTGTGTGTGTAAGCATTAAACTGTAATTAAATACAATGTAAACAAGTAGTGTCGAGTCCTGCATATGTTTCCCAAACATTTCTCCTGACAGGCAAAGGCTTTCGACCCCATCTACTGGTCATGGCAGAGGTCTACAAGTAACTTGCCACTATTCACATGTGGGCTACACGGATGGTGGGTGAAGTATGTACAAAACATGTGCATGCATTTTAACTTTTACATAACTCAACCGAATATTAATACCAACCTGATTACAAGCAACACCCTTCTACATTCAGGGCCATTAATGTGATCATTATGTCACAAAATTACTCAAAATAACTTTCTAAAAATGCCATTTTATTGAGACTATTCATGTAATTCCTGCAGACATTCCATTAGTCTCATCTGCATTGTTCAGCCATTTCCACCCTATTTCCTGCCACAGAATCTCTCCCTGGCTCTTCCTTCACTCTTACTCAGCTTAGCTCTACTTCATAAAGTGGAACTCTATCAAAACTCTCTGATTGGGGATTTGAAGCCAGGTCCCCCATTGTCCCCTGGGTGCTATTCCACTCCGGTTATCAGGCTCTTGCGCACTTCAAATAAATGGCCTGTTCAGCATAGGGCAGCAATAGCTCTTTTATGGGGGGGGAGTCCTGAGGCCCATCAGCAGGGCTCTTTTTAATTACTTCAGCCTAGGATGGGTCAAGAGGGCTTTTAAACATGCTGGCCTTTTTAAAGATTGTGCACGCATGTGTGTGTGTGTGTGTGTGTGTGTGTGTGTGTGTGTGTGTGTGTGTGTGTGTGTGTGTGTGTGTGTGTGTGAGAGAGAGAGAGAAAGAGAGATAGAAAAGAAAGAAAGAGAAAGAAAGATAGAAAAGAAAGAAAGAGAGAGAGAGAGAGAGAGAGAGAGAGAGAGAGAGAGAGAGAGAGAAAGAGATAAGCATGGGGGCAGAGTTCTCTCACAAAGGCAAAAGTCACTGCAGACAAGTTGTGCAGCTGCATTGTGCTGTCTAGACAGCTCTATTGTACATGGACCATGTGATCTCCGCCCATTGTCTAAGCCTCCAACATCTAAATTGGTCAACCATTGATTCTGGAAACCCCACAGCTACGCACACGTGCTGGGTGAAAAAGAGGCCGTGGGAGTAGGTATTGATATTACAGTTAATCGTTGCAGTGCTTATTTAAACCGTACACCCTCGTTTGTGTCCATCAGTGGAGCGGAATCTATAGCATCACTGTGTTTAAATCCTGTAACATCTCCACAACCTGCAATCTGACTCAATTAGTGGGGCAGCTTATTAAATGAAGAGCAGAGTTCTATGTTGTGCTGTAGAGCTTACTGTTTTCCCTCCTACAAGATGCATGGTGATAATGAATGAGCAAAATGGAAGCAAGAGGACAGGGCCTCACCATAATAAGAGCAGACAGGACTAAAATGGGATGTGCCAACTCATACTAATGAGAAAAGTGTTTGTGTGTCTGTCTGTCAGTGCCCTCATTTACATACAACCAAAAATTGGGATATACATAAAAACTAATATTTGGGATGACACATGCGCACACACACGCGCACACACACACACACACACACACACACACACACACACACACACACACACACACACACACACAAGCACACACACACACACACACAAGCACACACACACACACACACACACACACACACACACACATACAAGCACACACATATACACACACACACACACACAAGCACACACATATACAGGAAGCCAGAAACAGACAATGCACTCTCCCGCAGTGTGAAGAGTGATAAGAGTTAAATTGAGGTCTCGCTGCGCTGGGAATAAGTTGGGCTTAATCAGTGCACACACATACTCTCGAGGACTGACCTTTTTAGAAATGTTAAGTGTGTGACTCAGTGACTCAGCTAAGCCCCCCAGGATCCGAGAGACACCCACTTTCTTATTTCATATTTTCACACTTTCTGCCTGCATGCGCATGTGTGTGTATGTGTGTGCGTGGGCCTGTGTTTTTGTGGTGTGCGTGTGTGCATGCATGTGTTTGTGAGTGTGTGTGTGCGTGTGTTTGTGTGTGTATGTGTCTTGTGTGTGTGTGTCTATGTATGGATGCAATCAGCCCTCCAGCACTGCTGCCTGAACTGTGTGAGTGAGTTATCTTTTATGTTTGTGTTTAGTCAGCTTTCAATTGTGAGTATAGTTTGTGTAATATACAAACTATAGTACAGTGTCTTTAATGTTGTGGTTAGTGTGTGTGTGTGTGTGTGTGTGTGTGTGTCTGTGTAAAACTCACCGTGTGATACATAGCACCACCACACAGATGATAGCCACTTGTAGACCTCCGATGATTGAGGCGATGAGGACGTAGCGAAGCTTCCCGGAACCTGGCACCACATACAACACGTTGTACTCCTTAGTGTCACACTGGGGCCCACTGAAGCCTGAGTGACAGCTGTATCAGCCAACCATGGCCAAGATGGGCATGGAGGTGGACCAATGGAATTGTAGAGAACAGACATCGGAAAGCATGAATGAAATGAAAAGAGAGTGACAGATGGAATTAAGGATAAAAAGACAAAAGATGGAGATAGAAAAGTGTAGAGGAAGAGATGAAGGGAATATGGAGCAAGGAGATGAGAGGAGGAAGAGATGAAGGGAATATGGAGCAAAATGAGAGGAGGAAGAGGAGAAGAAGGGAGAGAACATTACTGATCAACAAAGTGCGTCTTTTATTGCTGTAAGTCACATACATAAACATGTAAAGGCACATAAACCCCCCCCCCCCCAACCCCCCCACTGGCATGCATCAGCAGGGCTTTCTCTCCACAGTAGGAGCTGGGGTTAGAGCAGAGCACCTGCTGAGCCCAGGCAGAATGAGTTTAAACACACACACACACACACACACACACACACACACACATGCATACACGTTCACTAATAAATATAGTGAGAAACAAATAAAGCCTAAAATATACAATGTTCATTTGTTATAACATCATTTGTTAAAGATCATGTCAGGGATCACTTTTCTGTCTCTCTCTACACACACACACACACACACACACACACACACACACACACACACACATAATAATTTTTCTGTCTGTCTCTCTCTCCTTGTCGTTCTAGTTCATCGCTACCTTCTCACTCAATTCTTTTGTTCTTTTTCTCTCTGGGAGAAGAAGAAGGAGACATGTGAGGGCTACAGCCTGTTGGGGGAGCTCACGATCTGCTGCAGACAACTGTGTGTGTGTGTGTGTGTGTGTGTGTGTGTGTAGGTGTGTGTGCGCGCACGCACACTCACAAGTGTGTAACCTGGTAAGAGCATCTCCCATGAAATCCAATGTCTTATATCTTATGAACGTGCTCGCTAAAGCATATACCACATAACCCGAGCCTGCACTTAAGGGCATACATTATGAGCAAATAAGACCTTCGTCGATGTTCCCGCTTATCTAGAACAGCTCTAGGCGAGGACGCATTGGCCACCGTACCTGCAGGAAGGGGTTGAGAGCATGTTGGGGTATTCGCAGTCGCCGTGCACGCAGTAGTTCTTGTAGTGCTCGGGGCAGGGGATGTAGAGGCCTCGAGCTACCTCACCGGCCTGCTCCGTCTTCCTGGTCTCCTCTGCTGGGCACACATACACAACAGCACGATGGAACACAGGTCACAGGTAGTACACAAGGTGGCCATTCACTAGCATGAGGTGGACGCTGAAGCTGCAGTATAGGACACACTTTAGGATTCTTAGGCGTAACTGTGGACTGTGAGGTACAGGCACAGCCATTAAAGTTTAATTAAAGGGATATAGTGTGCAACACTGGGGTTACTACACACACACACACACACACACACACACACACACACACACACACACACACACACTCACACACACAAACGTACTAAACAGGTTTCAGAAAAAAAACAACATATTTCATATTTTATATTCACGCCTCTGTTTTGTATTCTGTTATCTACTTTGGCCTCTGACTAGAACATTCCAGTCCATTCCATTAGCCAGACCATTATCCACGGCCTTTCGTCTAAATGTGAACCTTTCATGCTGAACAATTCCCTCCTCGCACCGCCTGCACAGTCAATAAACCTCATGTTTTTCCCTCATGAGACAGTGCCATTCGATACGCCACAGTATCTTACAAAGGTGCGAACACTAACAAGTGCAATTGCTAACCGAACAATCAGAAGTTATTGGCATAGGTGGGGTTGGTGGGTGGGGGGGGGGAGGTGCGGTGGTTGGTAACCGTAGTAACGAGGAGCCTTCTGGAGACAAACTGGAGAGGCAGGATAAGGGAGGAGGATGAGGCTACTGCTGTTTCTTTTACAGAGCTCTGCTCCCACAGCCAAAAAAGGGGCTTATCTGGAACCATGCGATTTCTTATCATACATGTACAATTTCACTCACTTTCTGGCTCAAAAGGGGCTTATCTGGAACCATGTGATTCTTTATCATACATGTACAAATTCACTCTCTTTCTGGCTCCACCACACTCATCCCCCAATGATGACAGCAGTTGGAGATCTGAACAAATGTTTGAGAAAACAATATACAGACTGCTGCGCACACAGCACACATTATATCTCTCTCTCGTCTCCATAGAGCCCAGTCTCAGTTGATCTCTGCGTGATTCATTCTTCTCCACAACAGTCTTTGCTACCGCGGCGCAGGCCATTAGCTGATCGGGTAACTTGCGGAAGTCAAGGAGTGAAGAGGACAGTTTGATGGCTTTTTGGCAATTAAGCCCTGCAAACCAGGCTTGTGCAAAATTCCGAATTTTAGAATGGATCTCCATTCAATTCACGCATTGGAATTTGAATTGAATTGGCTCCGCCCACAGGAAGTTGAATTTGAATTGGAAGGTGGAATGACAGGAAGTGGAATTAAATTCATGGCAATTCAATGCAATTCCACAGTCAAACAACAGAAAGAATGTGTTGAATCTCACATGCATTCAGTTTTGGGAAAAGTTACTTTTAGTTGTAAATTGAATAGCTATTCTTACTTAAAATGTTTACTTAGTACATAACTCAGTTTTTTGTCTTTTGTTGATTATGTTGATTTTTGCTTTTTTGAGATAACTTGGCTGAAAGGAGTAATTTAAGTGAACATGATCATTTAAAATCAATAAACTATACTTGAATTGCTTAAGTTTTGCGCTACTGTGAAGTTAGTTAGATTAGTTAACCTTACTTAACCTGTTAGTTAACTGTAGTTTAAAAAAAACATGCAAACCGATTGCCTTGAAATTACAGACTAATCTGGGATAGGAGAATTCCTATTTAACCTAACTTGGTCATTACAAGTAAAGTATATTATTGTAAACACAAGGTGTGCTAACTGATGTTACATTCTGCACTTCAGAGATGCCACTGCCCTGGCCCACATATTTGTAGATTTCACATATTAATCCTTACTGAAATTCAATCTTAAATTACAAGTGACAGGTAATCGCACAAATATATACTGTTGGTGTGTAATTTATGTGGATGACTATCAAAACTTAACTCTAATGCTGTGGGTAGAACTTCAGCAACATGTTACATTGGTATTTTTGTTTTACTACACTCTGAAAGTACTGCACAATGAAGGGGAGACCTCACTATGTACCACCACCAATAGTATTTTACACCTGGGATTGTCGGCTCAAGGGAACCCTAATCTTTGATGTCACAGTGAGTCAGGACTTTTGTTTTTACCACTTCATTCAAAGGCCTGATTTTGGCATTTCAGTGTATCCATGATGTTTGTGACATTGGGGTTGATATTAATATCCTGACCAGAGAGGAGTGCATGTAATGGACAGCCACCTAACACCTCCATGTCAAATAGCAACATAAGTTTGCAGGGAGGAAACACCCATAAAATCCCTAATCAAAGCTCACATTTAGCCTCAGTAACTCAGTAAAAGCAGAGACAAGAACATAGCATGTATGGTTTCCAACTACACTCTAAAAAATGATTCAGAGGTTAAGATAAAACTTAAAATGAAGAACAGCATAAAAAAAAATTAAGTTTACTTTTACATGTATAGGTGAGTTGACAATTTATTTTAAAGGAGTTTGTAATACTGAAAAAGAAAGAAAAGCTGTCTCAACTTATTCCATATATGGATTTTCAACACACAGTCTCTTGCTTTCACTAACAATAGAAAGTATTAAGTTCACAAAACTTGTAAATCTGTGACCAAACTTATCTGTCGTTCAGGACCTTAACTGTCAGATCCACTAGAACATTCTGCCAAAGTGGTCTAGCCTACTATTTTTGTGTTTGTTTTGCAACAGCTATCTGCATCAAAATTTTGGATAGCTTGCCTTTTCATTTGAATATTTGGATGGGCTATCTACAGACAGTAGCTTCTCGTGTATTTTGCTGCTTCGGTAATTAAACCATTTAATGACTTTGTGTGGCGTCTTTCAAAGTTACAGCCTGCCCTTTGATCAATTTACATCTGGTGTCTTCAAATTTCACGTGGCACTTATAACATTTTTTGGCACGTGTTTTCATAGTGTCACTGTCACTATTTATGAACTTTGTTACCTAATAGGTAGAGCCAACATTTATTTATTTTTGAAGTTTGAGAAATATTATGTGTCAATTACAAACCATGTAGATTTTGTTCAAGGTAAATTTTTTCTAACATTATTGCCTTTCTTTTATACAGATAAATGGCAATTCATGCTCTGTCATTCATTCTTTAAAATAAACAATGCTAACAGAAAATTAAATTTGCTGTGTGCTTTTGATTCAGACAGAAGTGAAGTGGACTATAACCCAAAAAAGATCCATACAAATTATTTACCTCAATTTTTTTTACAATAGGTAAAGTGTATTATTTTTAGGGGCGGAATCTGTGTCTGTCTATAACTGTGCACTAAGTTCCTACTCAAGGTTTGGTCTGTTTGGATAGTGATTGATTGATGTATCATATAAATCACATATCAATTACACAGAATTTCCAGCACTATGAAGCATTTTTTAGTGTGAACTGTGACTGTCACTTCATTAGTTAGCGGTATTCAACATTTTTTCATAATACTGAACCTTTGTGTTAAATAAAAATACAGTATACTTTACTTGTAATTATAATGACCCGTTAGTTGAAATAGCAATTTTGTGTACTGTACTGTAAGTGCACTACACTAAGTGAGCATTTGTTTGCACAACTTGACATTACAGACAAATCTGG
>NC_063191.1:35671892-35681892 GCF_017589495.1 Alosa alosa | reverse complement strand
CTCACTCACTCTCACTCTCTAACACAGGCTCTGCTGCACTGCGTCAACAGAACACACACCTCAGTCATCACAAACACCCATGCCGAGTACACACACACACACACATGCTGTGTGTCTGTCTGGGCTTGTATGCGTGTGTGTGTGTGTGCACTTGTGATGTGTGTGCGCTCACTACCTGACACACAATCACACACAGTCACAAAGCAGTAGGTCCATGCGTATGCCAAGGACTGCAAAGAACAAAACAGACTGAGCATGATTGAAAGTTTGTGTGTGTGTGTGTGTGTGTGTGTGTGTGTGTGTGTGTGTGTGTGTGTGTGTCTGACTGTTTTTTTCTGAAGTGTTGAAGTGACATTGTGCATTGTATTCATTCATGTGTGAGTACATCCATGCATTTCTGTCTGCATATACAGTACTGTATGTATGTGAATACGAATGTGTGTGTGTGAGGTGGGCCATATATCTTTCAGCTTAAGAGCACTTATATGTGACAGGCACACGTATCCATGTCAGTATGTGTGTTGGTGTGTGTGTGTGTGTGTGTGTGTGTGTGTGTGTAAGGATATGTCTTATTGATTCGTCTGAGCCATGTGGTTTCCTTCTGATCTGAACTTTGCCTCCAGGTTTCCTCTGCCCCTGTCCTTTAACCACCATCACATCACACACACACACAATCACACACACACACACACACACACACACACTCATTGGCCGCAACAGCCACAGAGCTGGCCTGTTGACACTGCTCACAGCACTGGGCTAAGTGCAGGCACAGCGATAAAGCCTGCTCGCTGCTGAACACAGCATTGATTTTTAAAACCTCCCCTCGCCTCATATTTTACGTCTTATCTCAGTGGACCACTGAACCGAGTGCCTGTGTGTGAGAGAGAGAGAGAGAGAGAGAGAGAGGCAGAGAAAGGTGAATTGCGGAGAAACAAACAAGGAACGTGCGTTTGCCTCTGGTGCCCAAACCCTCGGGCCGGAGATCCACGACCCGGTTCTCCATCCCTGCTGAGATACAGTCAAAACTCCTGAGCCCTCTCTTTCTCTCTATGTGTGTGTGTGTGTGTGTGTGTGTGTGTGTGTCTGTGTGTGTAGACTAACTTCCCATGAAGGGGGACTCCGGAGAGCCACTGAGGATCATGTTTACCTTGCGATGTTCTGCAATGCAGAATGTGAAATATAAAATACATGTGAAATATACACAGTTCTGAAAGGACTATCTGATTTAGGATCAGTGATTCACTAAGCCTCATCTTCTCATTGCCATTCCAAGCAAAACATCAAATCTGACCCCTGGATCAGATGATGAGAGAGCAGAAAGGTACAGGGTGTCCAGCAACTCATTCATCTTACTGTACCCTTCTCTAATCCTCCAATAATTTCTCACTGCACCAACATAAAAAAAACACCACCACACTGTTAGCAGGCAATCTCATATTATAATGCAAAACAGTAATGGCCAGGATTAATACTTGAATTTAGGGAACAATTCCAGTCTCAGGGGACCTGTTTGAAGGTGTTCCTGTATAAAACCTGAGCACTGGAAATCTCAAAGAAAAGGGTGAATGCAAATGTCTGCGAAATCATGACCTTCTCAAATACCCACCCAAAGTAATTGCTTATGTGTATACTGGTACATTACAAAGAAAGTATTGCTTAGAAGGCTTTTCATTTCTGAGACATGAAGGGAGCACTGTTTACGTGGCTGTTTCATGCAACAAAGGCCACTTTCAGTCTTGATAGAGATAAACAGCTCTCTCTCTCTCTCTCTCTCTGATTCTGATTCTTCACATCCTGAGCCTTCTTGGGCTCTATAAATACCTTCTCAGGCCCCCAACCTCCATTAGCCTTCGTAACAATACACCCAACCCACGCGATACTCAATCTCCATTAGCGTAACAATAGCCCACCCCGTGAACAATACACCCACCCCGTAACAATACTCAACCTCCATCCATTAGCCGTAACAATACACCCACCCCACGCGATACTCAACCTCCATTAGCCTTCGTAACAATACACCCACCCCACGCGATACTCAATCTCCATTAGCCTTCGTAACAATACACCCAACCCACGCGATACTCAACCTCCATTAGCCTTCGTAACAATACACCCACCCCACGCGATACTCAATCTCCATTAGCCTTCGTAACAATACACCCAACCCACGCGATACTCGATCTCCATTATTAACAAAAACCCAACCCACGCGCCAATAACAATACACCCAGCCCCGCGTGCACCGATCTCCATTAGCCTTCGTGACAATACACCCAACCATGGCTTTTTTAACCCGCGCATTTTTCGATCTCCATTGGCCCTTCCGTGGCAATACACCCAACCCCAGCGATATTTCGATCTCCATTAGCCTTCCGTAGCAATACACCCAACCCAGCGATGCACTCGATCCTCCATTGCCAACCGGTAACAATACACCCACCCCAGCGATACTCAATCTCCATTAGCCCGTAACAATACACCCAACCCGCGATGCTCAATCTCCATTAGCCGCCGTTAACAATACACCCAACCCAGCGATACTTTCGATCTCCATTAGCCGCCGTGAACAATACACCCAACCCCGCGATACTCAATCTCCATTAGCCGTAACAATACACCCAACCCGCGATGCTCAGCCTCCATTAGCCCGTGGCAATACACCCAACCCGCAGCGATGCACCGATCTCCATTAGCCGTAACAATACACCCAACCCCGTACGCACCTCATACCTTTCGATCTCCATTAGCCGATCTCATTACAATACACCCAACCCACGCGATACTCGATCTCCATTAGCCTTCGTAACAATACACCCAACCCACGCGATACTCAACCTCCATTAGCCTTCGTAGCAATACACCCAACCCGCGATACTCACCCCACCCCAGCGATACTCAATCTCCATTAGCCGTAACAATACACCCACCCGCAGCGATACTCAACCTCCATTAGCCTTCGTAACAATACACCCAACCCACGCGATACTCGATCTCCATTTCCCTAGGGGTTGTTTTGTGCCCATTCTCCCTCAAGTCCATGTCTTGTCTGTCAAAAGTTGTATTCTAGAAAGTTCTCAAATCCACCCACCCGTACTCCCTACCCCAGAAGACGACAGATAAATAAAAAAGCTCACCACAGAAATGCAATGGGAAGCAGCTGCTGTTTGCTGGAGTCTCTCTTAAATAAAGATAGAATCGCTATGACTGTGCCCCTCGCCACGTCCCTCCCTGTTCGCCCCGCAATCAATCATCCGTCCCCAGACAGACTCATTGCACACCCGTTGCGGTCGCGGGCCCGACTCAATTAGCGGGGACGGCTCGCCCTGTTAGGGAAATCAGAAGCGGCGTGATTGCTGAACGCCAAATCGAGAGGGCCAAATCAGAAAAAGAGAGAGAGCGAGAAAAACAACCGTGCACAGGCCTTTCATTCTGAATCGGGATGAAAGAATGTGATTATCTGAAAGTCTGGTCAGAGTCAGAGGGTTGCACTCAGCTAGCTGGCTGCTCAGTGGCATCTTAGTGTGCATTCTTAAATAACTAGTTAGCTTAGCATCTTAAACAGCCTGATGTCTCAAGGGCATATACTGCATCTTGTAAAAGTTCTCTGATGTGCCAAATATATAGTAGGCCTACCCTGTGGGCTCAGTATGTAGTCTTCTCTGATGTGCCAAATATATAGTTGGCCTACCCTGTGGGCTCAGTATGTAGTCTTCTCTATGTCTCTCTTCAAGAGGCATCACAAGTTTTGTGTAAGACCAGTGAGCCACATTTACTTTAACTAGTAGATAGCTAGCTTGCTAACAAATGCATGACAATATACCAGGCTATATAAAAATCAGTTACTTTCAAAAACCTTTACACTACTTTATACATGAATCCCATTTAGGCTATATATCAGGTAAAACAACTAAATGGGATTGTTATACAAGGTCAAAGAAACTCAACATAACAAGGCTTTAAATATTCACTTATTCAACTTCCAGGTGTCTTACAGAGTGAACCCGCTCTGGGGCTAGACCTTGTCAGCATCAAACTGTCCACTCTCTGCTGTTCGCCAGCTCTATTGTTAGCTGCTGCTCATGTCCAGATGGGCTGGTTCTGACACTTCATTCTCCTCAGCGGCCTTCCCAACTGCCCCCCTCAAATCCTTTCACACCCCCACAAAGTCCCCAACTCCCTGCTGCCTCCCTTCCCGTGACTCACCACACGTCCTCGGCGTCCACGTCGCACTCGGCCCCAAACTGGCAGATGTCGCAGGTGGACGTTTCCTTTTGACCGTTCTCCGCCGAGCCCTCGCCACCTGCCACACAGGAAATGACACGCGGACACCGTGCTCAGCAGCAGCGTACACACAGATGTGGACACTCATGTGGATACAGACACTCAAATGTCCATAGGCACGTGCACACACATACACACACACAGATGTGGATACAGACACTCAAATGTCCATATGCACGTGCACACACATACACACACACAGACGCACGCACGCAGGCACTATGCACACGCACACACATACTGTACAGTACACACACATTTTTGTTCTCAGGAGCATTCATGGCCATGGATACAGGCACACATCTATCTATAAAGCAAGAAGCGTCTGTGTGTCTGACTGTATGTCTGTGGCACGCATATCTCGCTGACCGTTTGTCAGACTGATTTCAAACTTGGCAGGTGTCTTGCTACGGGCATGAGTAAGTGCAGTGCCACATTTGACATTGTTTGAATAAGAAATGCAGGTAACACTTTATAATAACTAAACACAATTTATCATTTATTAAGCCTTTGTTACTTATTAGTTAATGGTTTGTTCATCATTAGTAATTTCTTGTTCATACATAATTTATCATCAGTAAAGCATTTGTTCACACAATTATAAATGGTTTGTTCATAGTAAAAATAAGCCTATCAAAAAATATGTTTGTAAATTACATGATTTATGCCAATAAGTGAAACAACCACTTATAATGAAATCATTTTCTTATTATAAACCAGTTGCAAACTATTACAAAATGCTTTGTTCATCATTTGTAAAGCATTGTTCCTATGTGAATTCTCATAAATAAAGTATTTGTACACACAGTTATAAATGGGTTGCTCATAGTAAAAATAGCAACATGTCTGACCTCAACAATGAAATTGAACTCATTAGTTTTGCAACAACACGCCAAGACACACACAGGTATGCAGTGGCTCTTCAAAATTACGTAAAAATGATGTGCAATAATCAGACATTTCAAAATGGCAGGTTACTTTTGGACTGTCTTTAAACTTTTGAATAAGCAAGCGACATTTTCCAACTGCAAGGTCTTAAATTGACGCGGCGATAATGGTCCCGAATTAAGAACGTCTCAGAATGCCACGTACAAAGCATAACCAGTGACAAAGCAACGAGTGGCAGACAGGTGTGATGCTATATGAATAACCCAGGCTACTTTGGACTGTCTTTAGACTTTGAATAAGCAAACGACAATTCCAACTGCAAGGTCCTAAATTGAAGCGGCGATAATGGTCCCGAATTAAAGAACATCTCAAGATACCACACATGCAAAGCATAACCAGCGACAAACAGCGAGTGGCAGACAAGGTCAATGATGTCACTTATAGGCCACCAGAGACTGTTTTTGGAGTCACACCGTTTACCAAATTCCATATGATTGCATCGATTCCACAAAATGGTTTGTTTTCTCTTTCATCCAAGTTATTCAATAGGCTAAGCATATAGCCTTGACTCAAAACAGCTGTTAGGATTATGTAATTTTGATTTGTAAAAAATGTCACAAGTAGCCATGCTTAAATTCTGCTCACTTCACATGTACAGTATTATATTCTTATATTATCTGTAGGCTTATTCATTATTGAATGCTTACCTGGAATTATGTTTTTCCCTGTTCTATTTTCAAACCAGGCCTACCTGCAGGCATGTAATTGGGCTACAGGAATAGCATGTTTGAACGGGCACTGCACTAGTACATATAAATGAACTGTGACATACTGTACACACACTCAAACACATACTGTTCCAAGGTGCATCATACAAATAGACACTAGTACTGTGTGCACTC
The DNA here is from genome assembly GCF_017589495.1 of Alosa alosa. NCBI lineage: Eukaryota > Metazoa > Chordata > Actinopteri > Clupeiformes > Clupeidae > Alosa > Alosa alosa. Next base: position 35,675,815 of record NC_063191.1, on the reverse strand, counting down.
ACACCTTCAAACATGCTCTTATATGCTCAGTCACGTCATGTGTGCCTATGTGCTTGAGTGCATGAACGTATGCATCTCTCTGCCTCCATTCACACGTAGAGCACCTGTGAAGAGGGCAGCAGCTAAAGAGATAAAAGAAGAGAAGAAAGGGGGGTTGTGGCAGTGGGGGGATGATGATGACGACGGCAGCGATGGCGATGTCAGGCGGGAGCCGTGGCGTTGGTGGCTCCTCATTTTCTCTTTGTCTCGCGCTCTCTCACGCTTTCCAAATCCCCCCACTGATCTCGCCTGAGCTCCCTCCTTCATTTCCTCCTGATGGGTTCTTATTTGGTGTGCGGCCTGCCCATTTTGAAAGGGCTCACGAGGAGCTGATGGGGGTGCCCGAGTGAGAAGTTTGTGGGGGGAGGCCTTGGAGGCCTTGGCTCCTGCGATCGCGTATCGCGCCCATCATCAGCCGGCGGGAAAAGCAATCCGGAGGTACTCCGTGGAATTTAAATTGCGTTCCCTCCTCCGAGGATCACAGTCCCTCTCTCCCGATCCCAGTCCTCCATTACGACGTGCTATTTTTAACACTTAGACCCGTGAGGCAAGCGGAGAGAGAGAGAGTGTGTGTGTATGTGTGTGTGTGTGTGTGAGTGAGAGAGAAAGAGAGAGTGTGTATGTGTGTGTGTGGAGAGAGAGAGAGAGAAAGATCAGACAGGCGAGAGATATCTATAACAGCCATATTATTTTCTTTCCACAACAAAGCAGTGGCATGTTGTGCACTACAATTGCAGACTTGTTTTGGATCGGCTTGTCAAAGTGTTTATTTCCAGTATGGATATTTAAATTGAGGTGTTTTATTTATGTTTACTTGAGATGGTTTTGTCTGGCTTTCACTCTTCTATCATGCCTAATGCTTCTGTAATCTGTGTGTGTTCACTTTTCCATGGCTATGACAGCGACTGGGCTCTCCCGGCACCTGGGCAGCGATGCATATCCGCCCGCTGCTGCGGCGTGTGATTGTGTATTCATGGAGACGGTCGCGGCGCATGATTGTGTATTCATGGAGACGGTCGCGGACCTCGGGACATTTTTCCGGCGGGCCATAAGGTGAGACTGCATACCCGGACTGCCAAATCACCTTGAATGCCAGGGAGCTGCAGCAAGCTGTGCTCTTCAAAACAGTTGACCTCTCGTGTGCCGTGCCTCTCTCTCGTCCTTTATCTACACCCTCGTCCACTCGTCTCTCCTTCTCTCTCTCTTTCCCTCTCTTTCTCTCTCTCTCGCTCTCTCTCTTTCTCTCACTTACTTTCTTGGCATCTCTGCATGTCCATATGTGTGCTCACAGTCTTCTTACTCTCGCACACACACACACACACACACACACACACACACAAACACACACACACACACACACACACACACACACACACACAGAAGAAAACACCCACAGCAGTGCGACGAAGACACCTTGATAACAAAGCAACCTGTTGATGGCGGCGCCAAATTAATCGCAGTGTTAATGGAGAGCACTTCGCGATGGCCTTTTCTCAAAGACGCCCCGTCGGAGACAACGCCTATGAGACAGATGGCAGGCGGCAAAAAGAACGATTGTGCCAACACCGCCGAGTCCCAAACCCATCTGCGGTGAAGAGCTAACAATCAAGCCCAGGATGCGAGAAGTTGTGACTTCATGGGAAAAAAACCTCACTCACTTTCGTTTGAAGCACATAATTAACAACAAGGTGAAGCTCATTACGTCTTGAGTTGCCACGTTCCCAGGGTGCGTTTGATTCGCAAGGGGAACATAGTCCAAAGTGTCTGGTCTGTGTATGAACATGTGCTCTGGTGATTAAAGAGAATCAGTGATTCCTGGGATGGCTTGTTTTTCATGGGGATGCTGCTTCTTGTCTTAGTTTTGGCAAGAGTGCCGCGGCCTTGCAGATGAAGTCTGGACTTTGTAGATTGTACGCAAGTACGACAGGAAAAACAACCATGCCCACCCCCCCCCACACACACACACAACCATGCCCACACCCCCCACACACACAACCATGCCCACACCCCCAGTGCCCCACACCCCCACACACAACCATGCCCACCCCCCACACAACCATGCCCACACCCCCACAAAAACACAACCATGCCCACACCCCCCACACACAAACAAACAACCATGCCCACACCCCCCACACACACAAACAACCATGCCCACACCCCACACACAACCATGCCCACCCCCCCCCACCCCCACACACAACCATGCCCACACCCCCCCCACACAAAAACACAACCATGTCCACACCCCCCCCCCCACACACAACCATGCCCACACCCCCCACACACAAAAACACAACTATGCCCACACACCCCACACACAAACAAACAACCATGCCCACACCCCCCCACACACACACACACAACTATGCCCACCCCCCCCACACACAACCATGCCCACACCCCCCACACACAAAAAAAGAAAAGAAAAACAGCTCTGGTCTGAATCGACTAGCCAAGCTCTGAGCTCTGAGCTCTTCCGCCAAAGGATCTGACAGCAGACCTGTGCTGGCCCTAAAGTGGGTGTCTGACAGCTGAGCAGACAGGACCAAACACTGAACACTGCTACTGCAGCAGCTGCAAGACCAGTGGCCTGAACCTGCTTTTCACTGTCCACTAATGACCTACAGCAAAGTTCACCTGCTCAGACACACCAGCTATTAGTTCTGCCAGTGCTGTAAGCTACTCTTTAGAGGGAAACGGGGGTTGGTGGGGGGGGGGGGTTGGGGGGCTGAGTGTTGTGGTTTCCATGACATCGTCGCTGCAAATGGCCATACCGCAAGCGAGAGGACTGAGAGCGGTATACTGGGTATGGGAGTACATGGGCTAACTTTAACCCAATAGAGCTTACAATCAAATCCACACACTATCTCGTCAAAGCATTACCTCTGAGTTACTGTGGGAGGCAGTTCCCCATGGGTCTGGCTAATCCCTGGGATCAGGTCACTGGAAATTATGTGTGTGTGTGTGTGTGTGTGTGTGTGTGTGTGTGTGTGTGTGTGTGTGTGTGCTGTAGTTGTGTGTGTGTGTGCTTGTATGTGTGTGTGTGTGTGTGTGTGTGTGTGTGTGTATGTGTGTGTGTGTAGTTGTGTGTGTGTGTGCTTGTATGTGTGTGTGTATGTGTGTGTGTGTGTGTGTGAGTGTATGTGTGTAGTTGTATGTGTGTGTGTGTGTGTGTGTGTGTATGTGTGTGCGGTGTGTGTGTGTGTGTGTGTGTGTGTGTGTGTGTGTGTGTGGTTTTTGAGTGTGCCCATGTGAATGTGTGGGGTGGGAGCAGCAGTAATTATCCCCATTTCCTCTGTGTAATATGGCCTCTCTTCAACTATCGATCTTCCCTGACCAGAAGTGTGTTCACCGGCCCCCCCCTCATGCTTTCAATTGTGACGGCAGCTTTTAACTTATGGAGCGGATGAGAAGTGACACACAGTCAGTCGACATGTGAGGGAAGCACTCGGGCCATATCGCCATGCCAACAGGGGAAACAGAGAGACACACAGGGCAGGGAAGGAGAGGCACGACAGGATGTGGGCCGGGAGTGATGAGAGACAAGAGACCCAGAGAACGCCTGTGCCACAATCTGTGCACATGTGCCTAATGGGAGAGAGAGAGAGGAGTAAGAGAGAAAAGGATAGAGAGGAAGGAAAAGGGAGAGAGAGAGAGAGAGAGAGAGAGAGGAGTAAGAGAGAAAAGGATAGAGAGGAAGAAAAAGTGAGAGAGAGAGAGTTTAGAGAGCGATAAAGAGAGAAGGTCAGAGACAGGGGAACATGACGGAGAGATAGATAGATAGATAAACAGAGAGAGCAGGAAAAGAGAGAGAGAGAAAAGAAACAGAGAGATATTTGAGACACTCCACCGCCTGTCAACGTGATGATGAATGGAGCCCA